>NW_026571070.1:4658403-4810903 GCF_026225935.1 Boleophthalmus pectinirostris
GGCTCCGTCCTGTCGATAAAAATACAATTACAATTTGTGCTCAACATGCCAGCTGTCAGTTTGTCTTCCCTCGGTCCCACATGATGCCAGGACTCGGAGACAAACCAGAACCAGAGCCCGGTGACACTGACGCGAGCCCTGCCACCAGCCTCTGTCCGCGGGCCTCCTCGCAGCACAAACCAATACGTCTGCCCCATAAATATTTCATGGCCTCCCAAGTCCAGACGATACGATGGAGGAAGCTTTAACAAGCGAGTAAACTCCAGCGCGATCCCCCGTCACCGCCGGGGCTCATAAGTGCACAATTTCACACCTGACCGGCCCCCGCAGTCTTTAAATCCGACGTCGAAAAGCGAGAAGGACCGAGAAATGCATAAATAAATAAGTAAAATGAAATGATTTGTATTTACAGACGCTGGAAATGTTAACGAGGCCTAAGCTGTGTCCATCGCAAAGGTTAATAACGGCTCGTCTTCTGTGACATTTGGGGGGGGAAACTGATCACGATTCGCAAATAGAAAAGAGGAAACGCTGACACGGACGCGGCAAAATTACGGTTATAACTCACGATGATGATGCGGCGTTTAGTATGTGGGGTTTATTCGCTCTGACCGGTACTGATGTTGTGTTTTTGGGCAAGAAACGGCAGCGTATAAGTGCTTGGAGATGGTCAGAGGTTGCAGATTGGCAGCCTCACTCCTGTCAGTCAAACCCAGGGCAGCCGTGGCATAAAAAAATTGCTCAAGTGCTTTGAAACTCGAGCTGTGATTTGGTTGAGAGCAAAGTCCTGCACCAGACAATCAGTTCTTGGACTTTCGTTCTGGAATTTAACGGGCGTGTAGTGATTATACACAGGCCGGTCAGGACTAAACCAGGTCTAAACCAGGTCTAGTCTTGGACTTGAAAGAGAGATCCCGAACCAGCGGAGCAAGGTGTCCGCAAAGTGTGATCGGGTGCCTGTCCTTTCGCCTGCGGTCACCCGACGGTCTACGCTGGTGCACCTCTGGGTCAGTCCTGATCGGTTCTGGTTAAGTCTTGGTTTAATCCTGATTTAGTCCTAGTTCAGTCCTGGGATCAGTTCTAGGTTAGTCCTGGTTTAGTCTTGGTTTAGTCCTGGTTTAGACCTGGTTTAGTCCTGGTTTAGTCCTGGTTTAGTCCTGGTTTAGTCCTGGTTTAGTCCTGGTTTAGTCCTGGTTTAGTCCTGGCTTAGTCCTGGTTTAGTCCTCCTGGTTCAGTCCTGGGATCAGTTCTAGGCTAGTCCTGGTTTAGTCTTGGTTTAGTCCTGGTTTAGTTCCTGGTTTAGAGAGTCCTGGTTTAGTCCTGGTTTAGTCCTGGTTTAGAGTCCTGGTTTAGTCCTGGTTTAGACCTGGTTTAGTCCTGGTTTAGACCTGGTTTAGTCCCTGGTTTAGTCCTGGTTTAGTCCTGGCCTGGTTTAGTCCTGGTTTAGTCCTGGTTTAGTCCTGGTTTAGTCCTGGTTTAGTCCTGGTTTAGTCCTATTTAATCCTTGTTCAGTCCTGGTTTAGTCCTCCTGGTTCAGTCCTGGGATCAGTTCTAGGCTAGTCCTGGTTTAGTCTTGGTTTAGTCCTGTTTTATTCCTAGTTCCTAGTTTAGTCCTCTTGATTCAGTTCTGGGATCAATTCTGGGTTCGTCCTAGTTCAGTCCTGGTTTAGTCCTTCTGGTTCAGTCCCAGGATGAGTCCTAGGTTAGTCCTTGGTTAGTCCTGGTTTAGTCTTGGTTTAGTCCTGTTTTAGTCCTGGTTCAGTCCTGGGATCAGTTCCAGGTTAGTCCTGGTTCAGTTCTGGTTTAGTCCTAGTTTAGTCCTCCTGGTTCAGTCCTGGGATCAGTCCTAGGTTAGTCCTGGGTTAGTCCTAAGTTTAGTCCTGGTTTAGTCCTGGTTTAGTCCTATTTTAGTGCTAGTTCCTAGTTTAGTCCTCTTAGTTCAGTCCTGGGATCAGTTCTAGTTTAGTCCTAGGTTAGTCCTGATTTATTCCTGTTTTAGTCCTAGTTTAGTCCTGGTTTTGTCCTCCTAGTTCAGTCCTGGCATCAGTTCTAGGTCAGTCCTGGTTCAGTTCTGGTTTAGTCCTGGTTCAGTCCTAGTTTAGTCCTTCTGGTTCAGTCATAGGATGAGTCCTAGTTTTAGGACCAGAGACCAGGACCAGACTGGAACCAGACCAGGACTGAGACCAGGACTGAGACTGGGACCAGATCAGGAGTGAAAATGGTTTAGTCCTGTTTTAGTCCTGGTTCAGTCCTGGTTCAGTCCGGCATCACAGTCACGGAAGTCACGTAAACGGCCGTTAACTTTTTTAATTTTTTTTTTTTTCCATTCTTCATTTAAACACAAAATCTAAAAGTGAAAAAAAAAACAAAAAAAAAAAAATTTATATTTATTTATTTATTTTTTTTTCATTTTGGTTTTGGAGACAAATAATGAAATAAACAGTTTTTTCGTTTTCTTATTTTTGGTTTTATATTGAAAAACGAATGAATGACACATGGATTTTAAATTAACACTAGGGAGATGTTGAATTAACTTCAGCCATGTCAACTCAAAAAAAAAAAAAAAAAAAAAATCCAACTCGAGGCCCTATTTAAAAACAACTCTGAAACATTTAATCTTTAAATTTTAACCCTCCAGTTTATTTCTGCTGTGCGTTAAAGCTCTTTAAGTCTGGACTTCTGCTTAAACCTCCTTAATTTGTACTTCCCTTGAACCGCTCCCACGGAAAAGCATGTACACAGAACATCTCCACGGTCAAGGTCGAGTCCCCCGGTATAATCAGAGTGTAATATTGCATGGACGACCTTTGACCTCTGCGGTGGTCGGGAGCCTCCTTCTCTGCGATATCATTTATTAACATGGACCGTATACTTACAGCGCGAGGTCAGGGAGTCACGGAGTCTTTATATGGGCAGCAGCTCCTCCAGTCGTACGTATTCTGCCCGAGTTTAAACATTAATATGACTTTACAATGAGGAATATACATTAGACTGTACGCATGAGTAAAGAAAACAAAAACATACCAAATACTGGACTAAAACTAGGATCTAAACTACCGAAAACATTTAAAAGGCCCATATTATTACTATATTTTGATCAGTTATGTAGTTTCTTCATCATAAACAGACCTGGAGTTGTGTTTTCTTTTCTTTTTTTCTCAAACAGAAAACACGTTGTTGTTGTTGTGCATCCTGTCCGGTTCTTTTCACAATAAAATACATCCTGTTAACAAATTAAAATCATATATACATTTAGAGTATCTTTTTTAGTGGCTTTCAGTTCGTTTTCAAACCAAATAATAATCCACGTTTCCAAACATTTTAAGTTAAAGTTGTATCATAAAATATTAAACAAAAAAGTTACAATACGCTGTTTAAATTCCATACGCCTTCAGTAGAACCGTTTGGATGATTTCAGTCGTGGTCTTTCCAGTCTCTACTGAACTAAAGGTAAAAGGAGCTGCTAACTTGAAAACTACCACTTCATGACATCGCAAGGTAGAACAGAGCGTTTTGAGCTTTGGAGATGCAGACATATTAATAATATAGTGTTACTCAAACATGTGTGAATGAAGCAAAACACAACTCCAGGTCTGTTTTTGAGGAAACAACATTATAACACGACTTAAAGCTCACAAGAGTCAATTTTGTTTAATATAGGACCTTTCGGTCTTCCTATAATTTATGTTATCCAGTTCTTTTTTCAAACAAAGGGTTTGTTTTTATACCTGACAGCTTTGACTGCTGACTAGAAGTCTTCCTCAGAGTGGTCACGAGATGTTGCTGCGATGCTGCTGACCGAACACTTCACAGCAACATCATGTGACTCTGACTCTCTGCAAGTGAACAGTTGAAACTGTCAGGTATGAAAACAAACTCTTGGTCTGAGAAAAAGAACCTAAAAGAACCTAATAATGTCGTAGTAGACCAGTCTTGGTCTTGAGACCAGCCTTTAAGGTCTTGGTCTTGTCTCGGACTCGACCGAGTCCAGATTCGGGCTTGAAGGTTGTAGGACTCGGTCTTGTCTCAGACTCGAAGTCCAACACTCGTCGAGTGTGATCATATTTCATTACGGCTGCTGCTGTCGGCAATAAACGTCTTATCACAACATGTGGCTGAAGTGTGTCTAGTAAAAGTGCACAAATGCATCTGAGTTTGTCACAACATATGTTTGGTTAATGTGCAGAGGCTAAATTCCACTGCAAAACCAGTAAGAAAATGTAACTGCAGTGAGAAACTTGAAGAAACAGGTTTAAAAGTCCTACCCACTTTTTTCACTTTCTTCACTGTTTTCTGTAAAGTGCCAGTGGAAGTTCTCTTAAAGAAGAGCTTCTCAGACTGTGGGTGAGGCTTATTGCTTGACTTATTTTAACCCTAAATGAACATTAATCAGATCAAATGGAGATAGATTTATTTAAAAAAAAAACACACACACACTGATATATATCTGTGCCAAAATAACTGGAAAACACAAATAAATGTAGGAAATGCCAAAGATGGTCTTGATTTGGTCTCGAAGGGCCGTGGTCTTGGTCTTGGTTCAGTCTCGATCTTGACCCTCAGAGGTCTTGATCTTGTCCTGGTCTTGGGAACCCTGTGGTCTCGGACTGGTCTTGGTCTCGATGAGTGCGATCGATCTTAACGACAACACTAGAACCTAAGAACGTTAATCCAGTGCAACTGATATGTCCATAATAAAAAAATAAATCATGCTGTGGAACATTCCAGGCAACACAATAACCTCACGAAAAGAAAAGTTACATCATGCACCATTTTTTAGTCGATAAAAATGATCTTACCCCAAAGAAACCCAATTAATTACACCAGATGTCATGTACAAAAACACAGACTGATTGCGGTGCGCTGCTTTTCTCTGCGCTGTCTGTTTCTCCTTGTCTCCCGTCACTCGGCAGGTCCGTCCCTGTCAAAGCAAAGGCTCGGGAAGCAGCGATGCCCTAATGGTGAAATGAGTGAGAGCGCGCGCGACTTTTCTTGTCCAAATTGGTTGTCAAATGTCTCAGATTCTGACAAGATCAACAAATGACCTACACCGTCGCCGCGGAGCCACCAAAGAAATCTGAAAGTGAGCCACTGACAGAACACGAGCCGCGCAGAGGGCAGCGTGTTTGTTTACGTGTTTGTGACAGGTTTTCATGTTTTTCTAATTATAAGTCGGTTTGACGGATTTGTACGTGTGGTAAGTATGTAAACATGTAGCATTGTTTTATGTGAGCGAAGTGGCAGAAAGTTGAGAAGAAGTAAAACAGAACAAGTCCAACAATGTCATCAGTAAAGACAATTTAAAATGCTGACAATTTATGTGCACATTAAGGCATTTTTATCTGGTATAAACCTTAATTTAAAAGTGCATTGTGTATTTTTTTCTGGTGGAGGGTGGATATGTCATTGTTCTACCTGGAATTTTCCACAGTAGTAGTAGTATTACAGGCTTTCCAACATTTTTTTATTTATTTTTTAACCTAAAGATAAATAAATAAAAATAAATAAATAAAAAATAACAAAAAAGTAAATAAAAATAAAAATAAAAAAAAATAAAATAAAATAAAAAATAAATTAATTAATTAATAAAATCTAAAATAAAAAATAAAAATAAAATAACATAACATAACAAAACATAACATAACATAACAACATGCATTCAGGCTGTAAGCAGATCTGCGTCTTCGTGAAGGGGGTACAGCCCTTATTCCGACATACCGCCACTCCAGCAGACCCCCATCCCGACATTCCGTCGTTCCGAAAATCCTCCATTCCGACTCTTTTTGATGCCGCCGTTACGACACATTTTATGTCGTCTTTCTGACAATCTACTCATAGTTTGAGTGTCACGTTTTTGCCTTGCATATGCACTTCTAAACCAGAACTAAAATCAGGACTAAACAAGGGCTATACCAGGACTAAAACCAGGACTAAAACCAGGACTAAACCAGGAGCGCAACTAGGACTAAAACAGGATTAAAACCAGGTCTAAACCAGGACTAAACCAGGACTAAACCAGGTGTAAACCAGGGCTAAACCAGATCTAAACCAGGAATAAACCAAGGCTAAACCAGGACTAAAACCAAGACTAAACCAGATCTAAACCAGGAATAAACCAAGGCTAAACCAGGACTAAAACCAGGACTAAACCAGGTCTAAACCAGGAATAAACCAACACTATAACCAGGACTAAACAAGGGCTATACCAGGACTAAACCAGGACTAAACCAGGTCTAAACCAGGTCTAAACCAGGAATAAACCAAGGCTAAACCAGGACTAAAACCAGGACTAAACCAGGTCTAAACCAGGAATAAACCAAAACTATAACCAGGACTAAACAAGGACTAAAACCAGGTCTAAACCAGGACTAAACCAGGACTAAACCAGGAGTAAAACCAGGAGTAAAACCAGTACTAAACCAGGACTAAACAAGGACTAAACCAGGTCTAAACAAGGACTATACCAGGACTAAAATCAAGTCTAAACCAGGACTAAAACCAGGACTAAACCAGGTCTAAACCAGGACTAAAACCAGGTCTAAACCAGGACTAAACCAGGACTAAAACCAGGACTAAAACCAGGACTAAACCAGGACTAAACAAGGACTAAAACCACTTTATAATCCGAAAAATACTGGTAATAATTGTACTAATTGTTGGGAGAGACACGATTACTCAGTCAACAATAAAATATCCTCATTAATGTCCAATATTGGTCACAAATTTATTTTATGATTTTTATGAAAAAAAATATACAAATTTGGGAAACACTGGGTCATTTGTTTTATCTGCTGTGTCCAACTAGGAAGCAAAATTAAATTATAAACTTAATAAAATTTTAAATATATAAAATAAAATAAATAATAAAAAAATAAAACAAGGCAAGTTTTTTGTTTTTTTTTTGTAAAATCTAAAACCTAATGCCGATGTTTTAGTGAAATTAAAGTCTAACCCGTCACATGCACTTTGAGCCACTTTTAAAAGCCCTTTACACAATCACATTAAGAAATCAATTGAAGCCACTTGAGTGCGCAGTGGCTCATGTTCGGCCCATTGTTGACGCTAATGACAAAAGGCCAGGACATTTTGCTGTTACAGACGGTTTCTCTCTGGTCTTACGCAACGGCTCCAAGCAAACGCACAATGGACTCCCAATTTGTTCAGCAAAGTGGACAGTTTTCAGAATTCTGTCACTTTTTTCAACTCAGCAAGTCTGTACAGTGACATGTGAGCGGTTCTGTTTCTTCCTCAGTAAAGAGGTTGTGGGTTAGACTCCTGACCTTTCGTAGATGAGCACGCGTGGACCTCAAAAACAGGCTCGAACACAACCGTCCAATCAGATTCGTTTGTTTTCAGTGACTCGAGTGAAACGAAAAACAAACAACAAAAAAATTAAACTTCTCACTGTTTTCTGATCTATATAATGTAGTTTCCGTGTCAAAAACAAACCTGGAGTTGTGTTTTGTTTCATTTCATACATATTTAAAGGTTGTATGGAGGATTTTTTTTTGTTTGTTTTTGTTTCAAGTTGTCAATGATAGATTATAAAGGTGCAGTAGCCTTGTAATTATGATGACCAAAAAAAAAGAGAATAAAAATTCATCAACTCTGGACGTGGTGGGGCTAAACATTTGCCAATAGATAACGACACTGCCTCGTTATCTGTGAGCTGACAGGCTGTCAATCAAACTCCCTACGTTTCTAGTGTAACTGACTTGCCTGTGCTGCCGTTACGTGGTTTACGTACGACTGTCACGCAGTCCACAGACGCAAGCCGCACAGACGCCGTTTACTCCACCAATGCAACAGTTCTTAGCGGCTTTTTTTGACCTATATCTTCCTCGCAGTTCGCACAAAGTTTGTTGCAATGACGACAAGAATCCAGGAGCAGTTCGCCGCAAAAGAAAGTCTGTTTTTGAGGTCGCTGAAAGAAGAAGACAAGGGGAAAAGCAGCGAAGCCAAACTAAGGTGATTCTTATAGATTCATTCCAGCGATGGCGCGACTGAAGCAGACGCAGGGTCTAAAGACTGACACACTGGTCCACAAATTACTCCTGGACAGGAAACTTCTGCTTATTATGAAAACGTACTTTATTTCCAAGAGCGAGACAAACGTTTTTCAGGACACGAAAGCGATATCCTATGTCTGAAAACTTCATTTTCAAGGCAAAGAAAGAGTCCACTTGCTGCTGCGTGTTGTAGCTAGTTCATTCGCACGGAATCTCCGCGCAACCTTCTCTGCACCCCTTTCCTGCTCTTGTCCCCGCTGCCCGATCCGCTCTTCCCCCCTGCTCCTCACTTCTCCGGGCACGGAATCTCCGCGCACCGCTCCCCTCTCCTCTCTCCTCTCCTCTCCCTGCTCCGCTCTTCTCCCTGCTCCTCACTTCTCGTCCGCGAACGAAATGTCCGCACACCCGCTCCCCCCGCTCCTCACTTCTCCACCTTGCCTAACCAACACTGTAGTTAGTTGTTTACAAACCTGTTTCTGGCGTAAAGAGGAGGCGGGAGGAGGTGTTTCTACGTAGGAGCTGTAGGGGAGGGGAGGTGGTTTGACACATGCGCAACATTTGAAAAAGGACAAACAGTCGCTGGATTTCTCGTTCCTTGAAAAATCCTCTATACAACCTTTAAGACACAAACCCTGCATGTTTAGGAACAGAAAACACTCTGTTCCACCTCGTGATGTCATGTGGTAATACAGGAAGCGCTCCACTGTGTTTTTAAACTACTACTAGAGTCCTGCACCAAGTCGGGTACCCGCAAATAGAAACGGGCGGGTTTTAACGTTCTGGGATTTTACGGGCGAGTAGTGATTACACACACGGGCGGGTCAGGTGGATCAAATGAACGACAAACAAGAGAAAAATACTTGACGTGCGTCCAGAGCGTCTGTTGTCCTGGAAACAAGTGACGTTTCCTGCCTTTTCCCGGAATGATGGCTCAGACTGAGAGAGACTTTAGTGTTTTTATGACATAAAACCATCACCGGAGGAGATCGGCTCAACGACTGTGCTCCTGGTTTAGTTCTGGTTTAGTCCTGGTTTAATCAGGTCTTTTAGTCCTAAAATAGGACTGAAATCAGGACTAAAACCAGGTCTAAACCAGGATTTAACCAGGATGAAACCGTGGTGTAGTCCTGGTCCAGTGCTGGTGTAGTCCTTGTGATCGGCTTGCTGGTTGAGCTCCTGGGTCAGTTCTGGTTTAGACGTGGTTCAGTCCTGATTTAGTCTTGGTTCAGTCTTGATGTAGTCCTAGTCCAGTCCTGATAAAGTCCTGGTTCAGTCCTGGTCCAGTCCTGGTTTAGTCCTGGTTTAGTCCTGGTTTCATCTTGGTTCAGTCCTGGTGTAGTCCTGGTGTAGTCCTGGTTTAGTCCTGGTTTCATCTTGGTTCAGTCCTGGTTTAGTCCTGGTTCAGTCCTGGTTTAGTCCTGATATAGTCCTGGTCCAGTCCTGGTGTAGTCCTGGTTTAGTCCTGGTTTCATCTTGGTTCAGTCCTGGTTTAGTCCTGGTCCAGTCCTGGTCCAGTCCTGGTGTAGACGTAGCGATCGGCTCGCTTGTTGTGCTCCTGGTTTAATCCTGGTTTAGACCTGGTCCAGTCCTGGTCCAGTCCTGATGTGGTTCTTGCGATCGACTCTGCAGTTGTGGTGTGTAAATATTTAAAATCTGCGAATGGCACGGAGTAGGTTTAGTCCTAGTGTTGTCCTGGTTTAGACCTGATTAAATCCTGGTTTAAACCTGGTTCAGTACTGGTTTAATCCGGATTTCGTCCTCGTCCAGTCGATCGGCGTGTATATATTTATAACCCGCTAATGTCTCGGCGTGGATTCAGTCCTGGTTTAGTCCTGGTTCAGTCCTGGACTATTGGGCTGTCGGACTAATGGTCTAACCCTGATTTATCACGGGCACAGACGGGTAACGGGTGGAATGTTAACAGGTCCAGGCACTGCTCGGGTCCGGGTCTCCAAAAAAATGGACCCTTCACTTGAATCATTTGGATCATTTCAGCCCTGGAATTACAAATCTCTACTGAACTAAAGGTCAAACAAAAGGAGCTGTAAACTTCAAAAACTACCACTAAATGACATCACAAGGTGTAATAGAGCATTCAGAGCGTTTGGAGATGTAGACAGACTAATAATAAAGAGTTATTTTGTTATTTTTACAACTTCAGGTCTGTTTTTTGATGAGGTAACAGTATTCTAACATGGTTTAAAGCTCACCAGAGTCCATTTGCGTAATAAAGAACTTTAAATACGCCCGTATGATTCATGCACCATTACCGAGTATTAAAATAAAACTACCACACAGCCAATCTGTTTTTATCCCCTTGCTTTTCTGCTAATTGAATGTGCGTTACTTCATTCTACCAATTACGGTAATGACAAATGAACCTGACAGCTAAATGTTTGTTGTATTTTCCCGTCGGTATTTATAGCTCCGTCATTAAACCGAGCTGAGACCGGGCGTGATACTACGGGCCGCGTCTCATTTCTCTTTGCTCGCTTCCTTTCTGCTTGTTTCCTCTCCTCGATTCTGAAGGAAATAGGCGAGGAAGTCCCGCCCACAGAGGAGACGAAGCGAGGAGAGAGGATAAAAACTCTTCACTGAGATAAAGTTTGATTCTTTTCTCGGAAGTCTGATCCTGAAGCTTTTCTCGGGTTTACTCCTTCCTTCCTTCCGTGGTTTTCTTTGGGACACTGCTTAATATGATGCATTTGATTGACAGCTGAAACACGGAGGGTCGAGAAAAGGAATCAGGCGTCGAATCCGAAATTGTTAAATGGGCTTAAGGAGTTTCTTTCCTTATCATTGACCCGGACGTTCATCGTCGTCCACCATTTCAAGGACCATCCAAGTTGATCAGTGAAGTTAAGAAGGAACAAGTGCATCATAATCCGTGTGTCATTCGTTCATTTGTTTTTCAAAATAAGACCAAAAATAAGAAAACGAAATAACAACTTTCATTTTTCAATTTTGTGTTTAAATGAATAATGGAAAAAAACAAAAAAAAACAACAACAGATAACGTCCGTTTCCCGTTTCCGTGAATTCAACTGCAACACCGGATATTTGCGCCGCATACGGACTGAACCAGGACTAAACCAGGACTGAGTGTCAGGACTGGGCCCAGAGGCTGATCACCCACATAGACTGTTGGGTGATCAGGACTGAGACCAGGACCAGACATGGACCAGAGCAGAACTGAGACAAGGACTAAGACCAGGACTGAGACAGGGACCAGGCTAGGATTGAACTAGGTAGGACTGATCCCAGGACTAAAACAGGACTACACCAGGACTAAACCAGGTATAAACCAGAATTGAACAAGGATTAAACAAGGTCCTGATCTCAGTCTTGGTTCTGGTCCCGGTCTGGTTCCCGTCTTAGTCCTGGTTTGGTCCTGGTCTGAGTCCCGGTCCTGATCACCCGACAGTCTTATTTTCAGACGGAGCCATAAACTCTTCACTTAGACCAATAAAGTTTGATTCTGTTCTCTGACGCCTGCGCCTGAGGTCGAGCGTGATTCATCAGACGGTTTCACTTCGTAGAAACCGTCTGACCTCGCAGCATTAGGATTCGTTCGCTCGATGGTAGGAGGGTACTTTTTTCATTTCCTAATCGCTGCTATTCAGTCGTGACGTATGTAGTGCGCCAAATCCCATAGGAAGAAGGACAATAACGTCTTTCCCCTTGATAAAATTCATCAAACATTCTCTTTATTCCGGCTTTAAATCCTCGATCTTGGGAAATGTTACACTTCCAAGATTCTTGTAAACCGTCTAGTGCAGGAGTGTCAAACTCATTTTGGTCCGGGGGCCGTATCCAACCTACTTTGATCCCAAAGGGGCCGGATCAGAAAACTCACGGAATATAAACCCCAAAAATAACAATAAGTTCAAATATTTGTGCAGAGAAACGCAAATCTATTACAGAAATATTTTTTAATTGATGAACTCTTTCTTATTATAATATTATGAACAACCTGAAACTTTAAGAAAAATTTAATTTCAACATTTAAAATATTTTAGTAGAAAACCACCCAAGGGCCACATTAAAGGTCTTGGAGGGCCGGATCTGGCCCCCGGGCCTTATGTTTGACACCTGTGGTCTAGTGTATTCTGATTCCTGATCTAGTCGCTGGAGAAAAATTAAACTGAGCGGAGGCAGTAGGTGGCGCCGGCCGGGCCACCTGAAGCCTCCCTCGTGTTTACTAATTCCTCCCGTGGTTTTCTTCGGGACGCCTCTTACTATGAAGCGTTTGATTGACAGCTGAAACACGGAGGATCGAGGAGGAGGAGGCGGCGGCGGCGGCGGCGAGGGAAGAGAATCGAGACGTGGCCGACGACGGAGCCTATTTACATGTAAACAGGCCCGTTCTGTTATTCTGTGTGGGAGATTTGACTGGACACGTGCGAGCAGAGGGCGATCAATTTACGTTACGAGGTCACGCGAGAAATTAACCAGGTCTACCAACTTAAAAGAACGATAAAAATGCATTGGTTTTGTTTAGTGCTTTTCCACGTTCGCCGCTTCACCGTTCATGCATTATTCATTCACTCCAGTCAAAGGCCCTCTACCTAATTTTTCCCCAAGTATCTGAGTAAAATGCATCGTGCCCCGGCAGCTCTCGGGGTCAGAATAAGCACGGCATCTAATTATGATTCTGTGATGATCAGGAAGTGCGCGATTAGAATGGGAGTTCTGATCGTTCAGCTCTGGCGGTAAATGAGGAACAGTTTTACTCCGGTACAGATGTATTGTATAAGCAGGTCAAAATAACTCCTGTCCGAAGTCTGACTGTAAGACGCTTTATTGTGCGTTAAACAGGAAGCGCCCATTAGCATGCTAGTTGCTGTTAGTGCTCATCGCGGTGAATAATTAGGACGCTCTGAAAGCAGACGAGGAATAATAACTCTGGACCACTGCAAACTGCGAAACACGTTGACGGATCTAATTATAAAGCAGCTTGTTGTACGATAAGCAGGAAGAGCCCATTAGCATGCTAGTCGACGATAGCTTTACCGTGACTACAAAACACCACTCTGGTCTCGGGAAATTGTGAAAAATGGTGAATGATTAGGATGTTTAAGAATGGATAAGGTAAGTAAGGAGTAACTTTGGACCTCCGCAAATTTTTTCAAACGAACTAGTTATAATTTTAACGTTTCTGAGACGGTAAAAATCAGGTACAGCGTTTTTAAATCATTTCAGATCAGTATTGAGTTTTACAACGAAGCATGTAACACAAAGTATGTACCGTATTTTTCAGACTATAAGGCGCAATATCAATAATGTTGAAGTCTCTCGTCTATTTTCATATGTAAAACTTACGCATAGACGTATATGAATGACAAATATTCTCTGTAGCATTTCGTTGATTTCAAAAATGCAACACAATATAGTCTTTTATACAGAGCACACAGGTAAAAAAAAAATGATATGCAGTGTTCTCCTCATTTTAGAGTCAAAAGGGTTTCATGGCTCTGTGTGTTTTCTTTCTGTGGGAGACTTTCCAAATGGCTCTTTGAGTATTTAAAGGTTGTATAGAGGATTTTTTAAAGGAAAGAGAAATCCAGCGACAGTCCTTTTTCAAATGTAGTGCATGCGTGACACCACCTTCCTCCTCCACAGGTCCCTCTAGAAATAATTTAGAGACCGACACCTCAGTTTTTAGACCCTTCGTCCGCTTCAGTCGCGCCATCGCTGGAAGGAATCTCCAAGAATCACCTCAGTTTGTCTTCTCTCCTTTTCTCCTTCTCTTCTTCTTTCAGCGACCTCAAAAACCGACTTTCTTTTGCGGCGAACTGGTCGTGGATTCTCGTCTGACATCGCAACAAACTTTATGCGAACTGCGAGAGAGCCACAATTAGAAAAAGCCTCTAAGAACCGCTGCATAGTTACCTTAGAAACACAGGGAGTTTGATTGACAACCTGACAGCCAATAGAAAATGAGGCAGCCTCGTTTTCTATTGGCCAATGTTTATCTGGCCTCAACACGTCCACAGTTGATAGATTTTCTTTCTTTTTTTTTTTTTTTGGTCATCATAATTACAAGGCTGCTGCGTCTCTGTAATGGTATTTTAAACTTTCACTGACAATTTGAAACAAACAAAAAATCCTCCATACAACCTTTAAGGTTGCCGAACCCTGATATACAAGAACCCCAGGTGTAAATCGTAGCCTCCTGGTGTTGTGGCAGTCAATTACTTACAGCGACAGTGTGCATTGAACTGACGAAGAACTATACTTCACACTTTACTCCCCGAGGCTCCTGAGTTCAGTAGCCAAAATGCTCCAACAGTCCATCAAGCGGTGCGGCCTCATAGTTTACCAAAGTCGTACTAAAACACTTTGACAGATTTTTGAGCGCCGTGTACCACATAAAATCGTTTCGAGGTCAGTAAACAGAACCTGAATGAATAAGTCTAAAATGAAAGGATTTTAAGTGCTCCTGTTATGACTCAGCTCATTGGGGTCAGGGAAGTAAAAAAAAAAAAAAAACAAGTTGGAAAAATTGAATAAATGGAGTCATGTTTAATTAACAGGAATGTAAAGGTAAATCATCAAGACAATCTAAAACACAGGTGTCAAACATACGGCCCGGGGGCCAGATCCGGCCCTCCGAGACCTTTAATCTGGCCCTCAGCTGACTTTCTATTTTAGTAGAAAGTCAGCTGAGGGCCAGATTAAAGGTGTTGTAATTATATTTTCTATTAAAATATTGTTAATTTTCTGTGTTGTTTATCATATCAGCGTCTCCAGCGTCTCTGTACGTGGCCCCTCCCACCACAGCAGCACAAATGAAGACTTGTCTCTTTCCAAACGCTCTTAAAGGACGATCGTTTTGACTGTTGACCGTGACACCCTCATCAGAAAAATGTCCAACATGAGAAAAGTGGAGCCGAGTGCAGGATTTTACAACAAAAATGGAGAATTCCTGTTTACAGACAAGTTCATGTTAAGTGTTGGAATTGTATTTTTCTTAAAGTTTCAGGTTGTTCATAATATTATAATATTTTGTAAAAGAAAGAGTTCATCAATTAAAAAAGATTTCTGTAATAGATTTGTGTTTCTCTTCACAAATATTTGATCCTATTGTTATTTTTGGGGTTTATATGACATGAGTTTTCTGATCCGGCCCCTTTGGATCAAAGTCGGTTGGATACAGCCCCCGAATCAAAATGAGTTTGACTCTCCTGACTTAAAATATATACAGAAAATAACCTAAACTAAGAAACAAAACAACATATTTACAGTTTTGTGCCACAAAACGGGTCAGGCTTACATAAAAACTACATAAGCCCACAAATTGAAAAGAATCGAGTGACCAAATTAAAAAAGGCACAAAACAGAACTAAACTACAGAACTAGACACACACAAACACAAAATGGCAGACTGACCACCAAGACCAGCAGCCCCGATCAGGTGCTGCAATCTCCATAAATAGGGGGCGGTGTCTGCAGGTGAGGTGGGCGTAAACATGCCCCACCAATCACGGGCCAGGGCTCTCACAGCAGGAAGCAAAGGTGAGCAAAATAATTTAGAACACGCCAAAACAAATTAGAGCTAAAGGCAACAGCTCCTTCTGGTCTGAAAAAAAAAAAAAAGTTATATAAGTTTATTAGTAAAGATGCACTGTGTAAGTTTCCGGTGGAAGGTTCTCCGCCTGCTTGTCTCCATGGAGATGTTGTTGCTTTGCCTCGATAGACTCTATTCACTCTTACCGTTAGACGTTTGGAAACATGCGGACGACGACTTCCGGTGTCTTTACCGACACATCGTCAATGTCACTTAGTTATTTTAATAGATCCAAGATTACAGACAGACATAACGGATCTACCATGACTTTTTTCTATGTATTTTTTAATAAGTTAGAAAAATTATAATACACAAATGAAAAGGTTATTTATAAAAATGGAAAACGAAAGAATACAGTGACATCTAGATGAAGAAAACTGCCTGTTTTCTCAGTTTTCCCAGATTTTGCCAAGAGTTCCTATCGCCAACATCGCTAAAAGGAAGTCGTCATCTGCATGTTTCCAAACGTCTTCTGCTTTTGTGACATAAGTGTGAAAAGAGTCCATTATTCCACAGTGTGAAAATAAATTTGGTTACCACTAGGGATGGGCATGATTAGTCGATTAATCGATAATTGATCATTAAGAATTTCATCGATTACGTTCATTCTAATCGACAAACCGAATGTAGGTTGCTGTGCGTAGCGTGACCAAACGGAGGTCGTACATGTGTCTCTCTGCACTCAGAAGGAGCGAGACACAAACAGTCGGTCAGTCTGCAACGTGCCGAAGTGCAAATGCGAACGACGTGCAACGATGATTTGTACAAGAAATTCCACGCTTTGGGTTGCGTTCGTGACAAGTGTGAGTCCATGTGCACAGTGTATAAAGCAGCACATATGTTTCGGTGTCCAGTGGGAAAAAGTTTTACCAGGTGAGAGTCGCGCAATGTCGATGACGAGTCCCCACCTCCCTCCCCCCGTACGGTGTCCTGGTTTTGACAAACGCAAATCTGGTCACACTAACCTGTATTCACCTGAGTCATGTCTTTTAATCCGACAGAAATTGAACCGCATCAGCGACACAAGAGCTGTAGTTTTATCTTCGCTTAGTTTATGCAAATTAGCGATGCGGTTTTAAGTTTTGTTTCTGTGAGAGTTGCGCAAAACTGAATTAAACACATTATAATGTCAAACGGGCTGATGTGGCTCTAGAGTCGTTACGGTTTATATGTCGTAAAGTTGAATTTATTTATGCAGATTAGTCGTGCAGATAGTAATAATAATGATTTTAATTTTAATATAAAAACGTTAATGATTAATCGATAATCAATCGTTAATTCTTCCGACGATCGATTAAGAAAATTTCATCGAACGCCCATCCCTAGTTACCACAAGTTAAGTTCACGGTCAGATCTGTGGAAAAGCAAGCCTGCACATGAGACGAATTCATGTATTTCAAGGTATTTTTGAGCTCTAAAACGCCTGCGATCGAACAAATGCGAGGCAGATACGTTTAATGCCCTACTGTGGAACATTCAAGTGCAAAGAAATACCATCTCCAGCGGGCCCCTCCACCTCAGAAGTTACACGGCGCGTCTTTAATTACCGAGCTTTAAACGTACACAAACACTAAACAGCCTTTCATTTCCCCCGTTCGTTCTCCGCGGGCCTCTGGGACGAGCCGCTGTCGCGCACGTCTTGGGAGAGCTGCCAGAGCCACTTATCATTCCCATTGAGACGAAAACGAGTTACCATGACGATGCCGATGCCAGCGCCTGTTTTACGAGCTGTACTGAAACGAGTCATAAGTTATTAATTTGCTCTGATGCTTAATGAAGACGCATAGTGGCGCTGTGAGGGACCATCCGGGCGCAATATTACACTGTCTCGCTGCCAATACTCGCTCGCCGTGATTTGTCTCAATCACCAGAGTTATTATTTTGTACGCGTTTAGGTAAAGTGGTGAGTGCGGAAAATAATACGCAATTCAAGGATGCCATCTACTGACATTATGTAACGTTTCTTCATTTAGAATCGTTGTGTTTATGGAGTTTAAAGGGACAATTTTACACTATTTTCTGATTTATAATGTCGTTTCCTCATCACAAACTTAAAGGTTGTATAGAGGAAAGAGAAATCCAGCGACAGTCCTTTTTCAAATGTAGTGCATGCGTGACATCACCTTCCTCCTCCACAGGTCCCTCTAGAAATAATTTAGAGACCGACACCTCAGTTTTTAGACCCTTTGTCTGC
The DNA here is from genome assembly GCF_026225935.1 of Boleophthalmus pectinirostris. Lineage (NCBI taxonomy): Eukaryota > Metazoa > Chordata > Actinopteri > Gobiiformes > Gobiidae > Boleophthalmus > Boleophthalmus pectinirostris. The sequence continues at coordinate 4,676,176 of NW_026571070.1, forward strand.
TTCAGTCGTGCAATCACTGAAAGGAATCTCCAAGAATCACCTCAGTTCGTCTTCGCTCCTTTTCTCCTTCTCTTCGTCTTTCAGCGACATCAAAAACCGACTTTCTTTTGCGGCGAACTGGTCCTGGATTCTCGTCCGACATTGCAACAAACTTTATGCGAACTGCGAGAGAGCCACAATTAGAAAAAGTCTCTAAGAACTGCTGCATAGTTACCTTAGAAACGTAAGGAGTTTGATTGACGACCTAACAGCCAATAGAAAATGAGGCAGCCTCGTTTTCTATTGGCTGATGTTTATCTGGCCTCAACACGTCCACAGTTGATAGATTTTCTTTCTTTTTTTTTTTTGGTCATCATAATTACAAAGCTGCTGCATCTCTGTAATGGTATTTTAAACTTTCATTGACAATTTGAAACAAACAAAAAATCCTCCATACAACCTTTAACTGGAGTTTTTTTTTTTTTCATTTACACATGTTCAACACACAAACCCTGAATATTTAGGCTGAGTTCTTCTCTCAAACAGAAAACACTAATCCACTTTGTGATGATTCCTGTGGTAATACAGGAAGTCTCCATTGTGTTTTTAAACTCCATACACATTCACTATATACATAATTTTGACAGAAATATAAAAATGTATCATGGTGATGACAATACAACCAAATAAAATAAAGATATACAATTTATGAAATGGCTGATACCCCCCAAAATAAAAGAAATGTAATTTAAAATCATAAATGGTGATTATCCAACAGCAACGATGCTCAAAAAAAAAAAAAAAAAAGGTTTGGTTTTGAGGTGGAGCCATGTGTCTTTTACTCTCAAGAAGAAGAAACAATTGGACATCTCTTTCTCCTGTGGCATGACGAAGCATTTTTGGAATAATCTAATGACTATTAATGAAAATAAAGATCATAACTGTTCAATTATTAGAGCAAACTATTATTTGGAGCAAATACTTTCATGGTATAAACAAATGTCCAAACAAACTACTGAGCAAAACTAACATTATGAAAATGAATAAAACATAAGTACCACATTAACTCGGATTCTACAATTAAAATTAAAAATCAATTTCATGATGTGGATATTAGCATAGACAGATTTGAGCAGTTTGAATATGACCATAATGCGTCGTCATTGTTTCGCCTTTAATCTTTCTTACCTTGATAGTTGTGGATAAATTCTTCATGTTAGAATGTTTATCCTTTGTGGACCTTGTTAGTTGAATATTTGGTACGCAAGACATTTCCACAGACATTTTGCCACAGAAAACCATTGACCGGACGTTCTGCAAACCTACAGCATGGCACTTCTGACTGTTGTCAAAAAGGTCTATACAGGTCACATGGGCATGTCATGAGATCGCATTTTAGCAACAAACAGATGGAGAATTTCGCGTCTATGTCTTTGCCTGAGCAGCCTGAATCTTGAACCACAGCCGCTCATTTGTATCACGTGTTTCCAAATACAGAAGACACCTCCTCTTGAAGATTCTCTGATCCTGAGATAAATAACAGTTTGGTGCTTCAATTGCAGATGATTGTTTGTAAAAATCTGTCTTTTATGTCGATTTTTTTTAATCCTTTTTTTATGTGTAAGGAGCCATGTTTGTTTCTGACGTGAACCGTGCATCTCTGATTGGTTTAATCCGCTTGTCACTCCCTCTGAATCAGCGAGGCATCTCTGCTCGTCTTCGTAAAGTTTTGTCAAAGCGCGGTTCGGGCTGCTCGGGTAATGAACGCCTCTGGTCCACCCTCATACACTACGTTCAGACTGCAGGGCTTAACGCTCAATTCCGATTTTTCCGATTTTTTTGTGAAATCTTTACTGTTTCAGATTGACGGTTCGATGGACGCAAGCTGTGTGATGATGTGGGGAAAACAAGTGTTCAATCATCTATCTTCAGCTACGTTCAGACTGCAGGGCTTAACGCTCAATTCCGATTTTTCTGTGAAATCCGATGTTTTTTCGAGGTCTTTCACATTTCCAAATAAATGCGACTTGTGTGTGTCTCCAGTGTGAACGTTAAACGACCTGAAAGTGTCCCACATGTGACACTGGAGACACGACGACGTCAACCGCAGCGAGCGTCTCTGTGTTTACGGAAGTTGTCCAAACATGGACGCAGCATCGAGCACCTGGAGATTTTAAAGTTCCTCTCGTACCGGAGCCAGAACATGAACAACTTACTTGTTTTAAAGAGGAGATTGAGAAGGAGAAGGACGAGGTTTTTGGTCGTGGTGTTTTGTGGGGCAGCGGCAGCGACGTCCGTTGAAATGAACATGTGGATGTGGAGACGGAGCCAAGAGTGGTGAGTGGAGATGTGCTTCACTTCAGTCACACGGAGTTCATTAGCAATTTTTCGCCTACTTCAGCGCAGAATAGTGACGTTTGTGTCTTGTTGATAACGTGTAGGTCGGATGAATGCACTTTGGCCGTTCAGACTGAAGTCGCATGTCAAAAGATCAGATATGTATCGGTTTCAGGACCACATTTCGAAGTGTCCTGGGTCACATTTGAAAAAAGTCGGATCTGTGTCGTTCAGACTGTCATTAAAAGATCAGATACAGGTCACATAGGGGCCAAAAAATCGGTTTTGGGTCACTTCAGGCTGCAGTCTGAACGCAGCCATAATGTTCTACTAAAACAGTGTTCCGTGGAGCCCCTCGCCTCGTGCCCTCAGTACGGCGAGAGTCCGAGCCCGGGCTGTGGACGGATGCGCCTCTTTCAGATTTAAGGACCAGCTGCAGAGACGAGCCTCCACCAGCGCACCTCCAGCAGACAGAGCAGCTCCAATTACCCCACAGTGAGGCTCCCCTGCACCGGCCAGGAACAGGTGGTGCCTTTAATTGCTTTTTTTCACCCCCAGAGGCATGGATCGAAGGGCGAGGGGGGGGGGACCGAGGGGGGGGCGCGACGGGTGGTCCGACCAACCGCGGGGGAGACCAGATATCCACACGTGTAATGTTAATGAAAGGCGGAATCAAAGCCAGAGCGGCGAGGATCATCGGCCGGGTTTGTAATGGAGGGCTGAATATGCGCGGACAGATGTTGGGGCTGGAGTTTTTGGCCGGAGTTTGGGGACGTGCTGGAGAAAGGCCAGTGGACATAATCCGGACAAGCCGAGCGGGCAGGGGCAGTGATCGCCGGTAATGCCGTAATGCGGGGTGTTGTCGGGGAAATGCGCCGTAATGACGGTGATTCTAACGGGAGAGTTTGAAGTAGATAAAGAGCGTTTGTTTGGTAAATATCAAAAAGAATGGAGGCTGTATAATAGAACGAGTTAACACAGATGGAGTCACGGTTATTAACTTTTGTTTCAGTTTCGGTTTGTTTGTTTTCCTTTTGCAGGATCAAAACCAAACCGGGGGGAAAAAAAATAAAATAAAAAATGTTCAAGATGCCCAGTGTGTGCACAGCGTTTGTTCATTCATTTTGACAATGTTCTTTTTTTTTTTTTTTTTTGGAAAGTATTTACCTGCTTTAAAATAAATGAATAAAAATAATAACAATAATAATAATAATTCATTCTCTCTTCACTTCTTTGTCTTACCTTTTCCTTCCCTCTCTCCCTCTCTCCCCCTTCTCTCTCCTCCTCCCTCTCTTTGTCTCGCTCAGCCTCCTTCCCTCTCTCCCTCCTTCCTTCCCTCTCTCTCCCTCCTTCTCTTCTCTCTCCTCTTCCTTTCCTTCTCTTCTCTCTCTTCCCTCTCTTCTCCCCTCCTTCCTCTCTCTCCCTCCTTCCTCTCTCTCTCCCTCCTTCCCTCTCTCTCTCCCTCCTTCCCTCTCTCTCTCCCTCCTTCCTTCTCTCTCTCCCTCCCCCTCTCTCTCCAGTCTTTCCTCTCTCTCAGCCTCCTTCCCTCTTTCTCTCCCTCCCTGATTCGCTCTCTTTCCCTTCTTCCCTCTCTCTCATTCCTTGTCTCCCTCCGACTCCCTCTCTCCCTGATTTTCTCTCTCTCTCCTTCCCACTGTCCCTCCCAGATTCTCTCTCCGATTTTATCTATCTCTCACTGTTGTTATTATTTAAAATATTGTATTTTATTTTATTTATTTTATTTATTTTTTTACCATTACATTTCTATTAAATTAAATTTGTATTTTATTTTATTATTTATTATTTGTATTTTATTTTTTTATTGACATTTATTTTTTTTTCTGAACTATTCAAACATGTACTCTTGATTTTCCTAATTAATTTATATTACACTTTTTAAATTTTATTTATTTATTTATTTATTGTATTTTATTTATGGATTGTCATTTTTTTATTTTATTTTATTAATTTATTTATTGTATTTTATTTATGGATTGTCATTTTTTATTTATTTATTTATTGTATTTTATTTATGATCGTCATTTTTTTTTTTTATTTATTTATTTATTGTATTTTATTTATGGATTGTCATTTTTTATTTTATTTTATTAATTTATTTATTGTATTTTATTTATGGATTGTGATTTTTTATTTATTTATTTATTTATTTATTGTATTTTATTTATGAATCGTCATTTTTTATTTTATTGCATTTTATTTATTTATTTATTGCATTTTATTTATGGATTGTCATTTTTTATTTTTTTATTTTTATTTTATTATTTTTATTTTTTGTATTTTATTTATGAATTGTCATTTTCTATTTATTTTATTTATTTATTTATTTATTTATTTAAGTGACAACAGCGTACATGGAGACCATATCCAAAAAAAAAAACATTTTATTTTAGACGAATGGTGACCAGGCAGATCTTTCATATCAGATGCTCTTCCTGTCACAAAGAGCCACTTAACTGTGAGCCGGCAACATGTCTTGCCCCAGTAAGAAGTGTCTTGCCCAAAGATAACGCAACAGTGTGAACCAGGAGTCCAACCAGCAACCCTTTGGTTAATGGATAAATACTAAACCAACTACATCACTTCCTCCCTCTACAAAAAGAGTCGTGTTGTCCAAAACTTTATCTAGTGCTTCCTTTTTTTTTTTTTGCACTTTAATTCTCCTTTTTGGGCGGGACTTCCTCACCCACTTCCTGCAGAATCGAGGAGGAGAGGAATCGAGGAGGAAGGAAGCGAGGAAAGAGAAATGAGACGCGGCCCGTACGTCGTTACAACGGCCGATACAGAGCCGCTTTAAACCGGACTGGCGCTTCGTTTTCCTTTACTCTTTGTTTGGTTTCGGCCCCGTCAGCTCCATAAAACCTTAATTACCTGTCAGCCGGAGTCAGTCGTGTTACAAATGATGCAAAGAACACAAACGGCTTTACTCGCGCCGTTCTTCAGTGCACTCGGAGATACAAAAATAAACTTTGTGCGCGCGGAGACTAACCCCGACTCTGCTCCGAAGAGATAGGATCAAGTAAACAACAGACTCGTCCTCGGTTAAAAGCTCCGTCACACAAACGCGCTGCACAAATCAAATCCTCACTCCGCTTCAAAATCACTTGAAGCCGACACTGTATTTTGTTTTGAGACGTTTCAATAAAGGTGCACGTTGTAACTTTTTTGGGTCTGTCACCTGCAGTGTTGGGGAGTAACAGATTACAGTTACAGTTTCAGTGAGTGGTAATTGGATTACAGTTACTTTGTTGAAATAAATGGAATACACTGCGATATTTTCCTGTTTTTACATTTTGACATTATTTTTTTAATTTAATTTTAATTTTTTTTCAGTAATTCCACTCATTGCTGGAAACTAAACCAGGTCTAAACCAGGACTTAAACCAGGTCTAAACTAGATCTAAATCAGGACTAAAACCAAGTCTAAGATAGATCTAAACCAGGTCTAAACCAGGACGTAAACCAGGTCTAAACTAGATCTAAATCAGGACTAAAACCAAGTCTAAGATAGATCTAAACCAGGTCTAAGATAGATCTAAACCAGGACTAAAACCAGGTCTAAACTAGATCTAAACCAGGACTAAAACCAAGTCTAAGATAGATCTAAACCAGATCTAAACTAGATCTAAACGAGGTCTAAACCAGGACTAAACCAGGACTAAAACCAGGACTAATACCAGGTCTAAACTAGATCTAAAACAGGACTAAAACAGGATTTAACAGGACTAACCATGCTGCGCGGATGTGTCTCCTCCTCTTCTATCAATAATATTTTTAATATGGTTAAGTATCCTCATCTTTGCTTCTCTACAGCAAATCAAGTAATCCAAAGTATTCAGATTACGTTACTCACTTTAAGTAATTTAATGGATTACGTTACAAACTACATTTTGGGGTATGTAATCTGTAATCTGTAGGGGAATACATTTTAAAAGTAACTTTCCAACCCTGGCCACCTGCTTGTTTCCATGGAGATGTTGGTGGCATTGAACACAAGTCTATATCAAGGCTACATTCAGACTGCAGGGCTTAAAGCTCAATTCGGATTTTTTTGTGAAATCAGATTTTTCAGACCTTTTGCGAGGTCGTTCCCATTTACAATTAAATGCGACTTCTATGTGACGTCCCAGAATGTGTCCCGCATGTGCACTGGAGACACGACAACGTCACTCACAGCGAGTGCTCAGTGTTTACGAAAGTTGCCTAAACATGGACGCAGCATTGAGCACCTGGAGATTTTTAAAGTTTTTCACTCACCTCACAGCAAGAGGGTTCTCCTCAGTTTGAAGCTTGGACTAGCTGTGGGCCATAGAGTTTGCATGTTCTCCCTGCGTCGTCTTTCCTCTGGTCTTTCACTGCAAATACACAACAGAAACACTCAAAGGTGCATTGTGTAACTTTACTGGGGGTACAACCCTTATTCCGACGGACCCCCACCCCGACAATCCGTCATTCTGACAACCCTCAATTCCGACACTTATTGATGCCGCTATTCTGATAACCTGCTCATAGTTTGGAATGTCACCTTTTTTGCCTTATATACACCGTGTGGGCCGCATCTCCTTCTCTACGCCGCGTGGACCGTGTCTTCTTGCAAACGCCGCGTGGACCGTGTCTCCTCCCATACGCCGCGTGGACCGTGTCTCCTCCCGTACGCCGTGGACCGTGTCTCCTCCCGTACGCTATGTGGACCGTGTCTCCTCCTGTACGCCGCGTGGACCGTGTCTCCTCCCGTACGCTATGTGGACCGTGTCTCCTCCCGTACGCCGCGTGGACCGTGTCTCCTCCCGTACGCTATGTGGACCGTGTCTCCTCCCGTACGCCGCGTGGACCGTGTCTCCTCCCATACGCTATGTGGACCGTGTCTCCTCCCGTACGCTATGTGGACCGTGTCTCCTCCTGTACGCCGCGTGGACCGTGTCTCCTCCCGTACGTAAGTGGACCGTGTCTTCTGTACGTGTGGACCGTGTCTTCTTGTGTACGCCGCGTGGACCGTGTCTCCTCCCGTACGCCGTGTGGACCGTGTCTCCTCCCGTACGCCGCGTGGACCGTGTCTTCTTGTACGCGTGTGGACCGTGTCCTCCCGTACGCTATGTGGACCGTGTCTTCTTGTGTACGCCGTGTGGACGTGTCTCCTCCCGTACGCTATGTGGACCGTGTCTCTTGTAAACGCCGCGTGGACCGTGTCTCCTCCCGTACGCCGCGTGGACCGTGTCTCCTCCCGTACGCCAAGTGGACCGTGTCTTCTTGTGTACGCCGCGTGGACCGTGTCTTCTCCCGTGTGCTGCATGGACCATGTCTTCTCGCATACACTGTGTGGGCCACGCCTTTTCCTCCCTACATGGCACGGGCTGCACCTTTAAACGAGAACTAAAACCAGGACTAAACCAGAATTTAACCGGGACTAAACCATGCTGCGTACACCGCGCCTCCTACGATGCCAGTCCGTGAAAATCTTGTCCTGAAAAGAACGCCGCCACAACTTAATAATTACCTTGTGTGTCGGAATGGAGGAATGTGAAAAAAAAAAAAAAAGTGCAGGGACGTTTGATAGAAAATGAAAATGTTGGAGTGGCAGCATGTAACCTTCGTTATTTGTGGAGAGTCCAACAAACACTTTTTTTCAAGTGTTATTGCTTTGTCTGGAATGTTTCACAGTATGACATTAAACATTTCTATCTTCATGTAGACCAAACCAGATCAAGTTACAGCTCAGATCTGTGGAAAGGAAACCCGCTTACAGTCAGAATGTCTGTTTTTCTAGGCATTTTTGAGCTATAAAATCACCTGTAATTGAATAAACGTAAAAGTAGAGCTGTCATACTGTGGGACATTGCAGGCAGAGCGACGACGTATCCATAAAAACAAGTTCCATGTCGCGCCTTTAGTGTTTCTTTTACTGCACACGCTGTTCGTACAAAGCGCAGGTTTCATAAAAAGGGCTCATGAGGTGGATTCTCGCTGAGACGTCGGTACATTTCTTCAAGGAGAGGCAGGGCATCTGAGCCTCAGCGCGACGGCAACCGAGACGAGGGTGTGAGCGCAGACAAGATGCTGATTTCAAGGTGAGAAAAGCATGCATATTCAACCGGAGTTTACAAACAGCAGTCGCCATAACCTTCTCGCCAACACGGGGAGCGCATTTGAATAAGAACATACAGGCCGAGGCAGAGGGCAGCTCCACGCGGGGACGAATTACATCTGGTTTTAAATATAGAACTTCATAATTATTACGCTTTAAGCTGCATCGTGTGACTTTTCGGGCGGGGAGTTTGCATCTTCACGTCTCCATGGAGGTGATTTGCCAAGAATCTTCTCTGTGTTGCATTTATTTCATTGTGCGTGTTTCTATGGCTCAAAAATACCTTAAAAAACATGGACAGTCTTAATTAGGGAACACAAAAATCATGGTTCGGTACGTACTTCGGTTTTGAGGTCACAGTTCAGTTAATTTTCGGTAAATTATGGGAACAAAATGTGAACCGTTTGCTTATTGTTTATTTGAGACCAGCCGACCAACGATTGTAGTTTTGCACGTGGTTCAGAGGGACATAGAGACGAAAATACATTTACACCGAAACGAATATCACGCGTATCACTGTATCCGAAACGTTCTGTGTCCAGACACGTCGTTTCTGTGTCCGCAATCAAAGTCTTCCCTACCCACACAGCTTTGAGCATATTTGTTTACATTTTACAGAAACAAAACTTAAAACCACATGGATCATTTGCATAAACTGAGCGCTCAAAAAAACAGCTCGCTCCTTGTGCGCTGATGCGGTTCAGCTTCTGTCGGACTAAAGGACACGACTCAGTGGAATATGAGTGTTCTTTCTGTGACAGAGGGGTGTTCTGCTGATGGTGAGTCTGTTCTGTGTTTCTGTCATGTTGGAGATGGTTCATGTTAAACTTTTCAGAGATTATACGTCTGCAGGTCGTACACACAGACACACGTTTATATGAATGGTCATATATTCTAGCCTCTTAGTGTTTTGGCGGTGAATTACTTCATGGCACACAGATCTACATCAGTGTATCAGTGTTTTCAGGCGTCCACACAGTGTCGAATCAGATCTGTACTCAAGATGAATTTGTGGATCCAGATCGTTCCGTCTCTGGAGCCGTTTTTTATCGGATTAATGTGAACAAACACTGCATCCACAACAAAAACGACTCAAATACGAACTAGTGTGGACGGGGCAATTTCATTTCTCTCCAGCGATTAGGTCAGTAATCAGAATACACTAGACGGTTCGCAAAAACCCCGGAAGTGTGAGTTCGGGCACCAGTCAATCAGCGAAGAGTCATACATTCTGTGTTGGCAACGATTCCCAAGATCGAGGATTTAAAGCCGGAACAAAGAGAATGTTTGGTGAATTTTATCAAGGGGAAAGACGTTATTGTCCTTCTTCCTACAGGATTTGGTGCTTTACATACGTCACGACCAAATAGCAGCGAATGGTTAAATTAAAAAGTACCCGCCTACGTTGAGTGAACGAATCCTAATGCTTTCCACGAAGTGAAACCGGTTGATGAATCAGGCTAATCTCTATTTACTATAAATGGCAATTACTTAACGTTACTAATTATAGTCTACAAAAAAAAAAATAATAATAAAAAGATAACCCAAGAACCCTGAAAGTTGTAGACCGCACCCCGGCCAATCAACAAAGATCTGCGAAGCCATGATGTCAAACTCGTCGCGTCTGTCTGTGTCCCTTTTGTGGTTCAGCACAACAGTAAACAAAGCGTCGAAATGGACGTAGATGAAGACAGACATTCTGTTGATTGATTTAAAGTCGGAACAAATTGAATGTTTGGTGAATTTTATCCAGCAGAAAAACATTATTGCCGTTCTTCCTACGGGATTTGGCGCATTACATACGTCACGACCAAATAGCAGCGATTGGTTAAATAAAAAAAATACTCACCTACTGTCGAGCGAACGAATCCTAATGCTGCAAGGTCAGACAGTTTCCACGAAGTGAAACCGACTGATGAATCAAGTTAGACGTCATTGGCCCAAAATAAAACTGCAAATATCTTAAAAACCAAAGCACAGACGACTGACACAATTTTTGTGGCGTTTTCGAGCATTCTGAAGCTTCTTGGGGACTCGCTGACCCCAGTTTGACCTATAAAAGAATCGTTAATATCTCAAACAAGCGAACAAATCCTAACGCTGCGAGGTCAGACGGTTTCCACGAAGTGAAACCGGCCGATGAATTGAATCAGGCTCGTCAAAAATGGCACTTAAGGGGTTCAAATGTCAAAATGAGATATATTATTTGGTGTCTGTGACGTAAATGGAGACACTGTTATGAAAAAGTTGGACAAAAATCTGTACTGCATAAAAATATTGTCGTATTATTTCATGAAGGACCACAGTTGCGATTATTTTAAAGGGGCGCACGAGGGTTAAAGGTTGTATAGAGGATTTTTTTAAGGGAAGACAAATACAGCGACAGTTCTTTTACAAATGTTGTGCATGCGAGTTTTTAGACCCTTCGTCCGCTTCACTCGCGCAATCGCTGGAAGGAATCTCCAAGAATCACCTCAGTTTGTCTTCGCTCCTTTTCCCCTTCTCTTCTTCTTTCAGCGACCTCAAGAACCGACTTTCTTTTGCGGCGAACTGGTCGTGGATTCTCGTCCGCCATCGCAACAAACTTTGTGAGGAAGTGACAGTTTGAAAAAGCCTCTAAGAACCGCTGCATAACCACGTGATCCCTGCATCCCGACGAGTCAATTACACTAGAAACGTAGGGAGTTTGATTAATGACCTGACAGCCAATAGGTAAAGAGGCAGCCTCGTTTTCTATTGGCTGATGTTTATCTGGCCTCAACACGTCCACAGTTGATAAATTTTCATTCTTTTTTTTTTTGATCATCGTAATTACAAGGCTGCTGCATCTCTGTAATGGTATTTTAAACTTTCATTGACAATTTGAAAAAAAAAAAAATCCTCCATACAACCTTTAAGAGATGCAAGTTAAATAGGAGTATTTAAAGACGACTAAACACACAGAGCTTCTTGGCTATAATTTTCACCAGACTATAAGAACTGGCGCTCAGTCATTTCACAGACACACGATGTACAGTAGTGACGCCATGTGCTACAGATGGCTCTAACCCCAAGTCAAACAAACTCACAGTGAAACTTTCCAAAAATATTAATGAGTTTTTCCAGGCTGCTGACCGCGATCGTCACGGCTCTCACTGTTCACGTCCGCCGCCTGTAATTATTTCATCTGGACTCCGTTTTGTTTACACTCTCGATGGAGCGCTGGGAGCCAGAGGAGGGGTCCAGAGCTTTGGTCCGTGGTCCAGGAGAGAGATGGCACCGACTCTGGAGGGGGACTTAGCAACCGCTGTCGTGGAGGAAGCAGCAGCAGCAGCAGCAGCAGCAGCAACCATCTTTGGACTGTCTGATAAGGCCCTTTTGCAACGGCTGGGAAACAGAATGGACAAAATATGAAAAGAAGTCACCAGTGAATACCAGAGAATGAGATGTGCGCCGCAAAAACTCAATTCTAGCCAAGTTAACATGACTCGAATTAAAGTTTTATTATGATTTGAGTCCATTTCAATTGAAACGTCAAAGTATTTACCAATGGAACAAGATTTTTTGGCTTAAATATGAAAATCAGCAACTCTTAAAAATGAAAAACAACAACTCTCTGCACTTAAAATAAGAAACAAAATTGAATGTTGCTTGAAAAAAAGAAAAAAACATACATATTCTGTTGTTGGATCATTTTACTTGTACTCAGATTAAGTTAATTTTAGTCAGTTTAACTCACCTAGATACTTTTTGCAGTGTAGTCCAAAAACGTTAAGCTCTCACAGTCTGGAGCAACGCCTGTGATTTCAATATTTTTGTCAAATAGGATCTGTTCACGCCAAAGGTTTTCATGGGGACGGGACAATAATCCCAGCTTCGATGTCACTACAGGCAGCTGGTGGGTGTGATGTTTACGTGGTGGTTGTCATCGGGGGGGTGCTCTACACTATTATGCACTGTTAATATACTATGCTGTCTGCATGATGCTCTAATGTAATTTCATTTTTCTATATAACAATAACAATAAAGAAACTGAACTGAATGAACGGAACTGTTGATCTGCTGAACATCACGGAACGCTTGCAATGATTTTTTTTCTTTTTTTTATTAGGTTAGACAAATTATAATACATAAAAAATGAAGAGGCAATTTATAATAGGAAAAATGAAAGAATACAATGACATCTAAATGACATCTAAATGAAGAAAAACCAGGTCATTTTGTCAGAGTTTCTATCGCCAACAGAGCCCAAAGGAAGTCGTCATCCACATGTTTCCAAACGTCTTCCAGTTTTGTGACGTAAGCGTGAACAGAGCCCGTTAAATAATTCTTTGCAATAAGTTTGCAGAAAGAAATGCTATTTGAAAAAAAAAAAAAAAAACATAGAGAATTCCATAGAGAATTTGACTTATCAGATTGAATCTACTGAAATAAAGTAAAATGCTCTTGAGTTAATTAATTTTAACTTCCATAAATATTGCTTTTTGCTGTGTACTCCTAAAAGTTAAGCTGTCATGATCTGGAGCAATGTCAGTGAATATTTTTGCCAAAATCACAGGATTTTTCAATATGAGTGAAAATAGACCAAATAAAAATAATATAACAGATTAAAAAAAAAAAAAAAAAAAAAAAAAAGATTGAGTAGCCTTTCACTTTGTGGAAACCGTCTGACCTTGCAGCATTAGGATTTGTTCGCTCGACAGTAGGCGGGTACTTTTTTATTTAACCAGTCGCTGCTGTTTGGTCCTGATGTATGTAATGCGCCAAATCCCGTAGGAAGAAGAACAATAACGTCTTTCCCTTGATTAAATTCACCAAACATTCTCTTTGTTCTTTAGGTCATTCTGTGTATCATCCTCGCCCTCGATTTCCGAGGTCAAGGATGATACACAGAATGTCCGTCTTCGTCTACATCCATCTCGACACTTTGTTTACCGTTGTGCTGTTGTGAACCACAAAAGGGACACAGACAGACGTGACGAGTTTGACGTCATGGCTTCACAGCTCTTTGCTGATTGGCCAGTCCGCGGTCTACAACTTCCGGGATTCTTTCAAACTGTCTCGTGTATTCTGATTCCTGATCTAGTCGCTGGAGAGAAATGAAACTGAGTGGAGGCACTAGGTGAGTAAGAACTGAGCCTTCAACAGTCACAATCTGGATCTGGGGATCTTTTCATTCAAATGTTCCTGCAGCGACAGCGGCCGGAGCAGTGGGCCACGTTCTGTCGTTGTGTCCTTAAGCAAAACACTTTACCCACATTGCCTACTAAGACAGTGAGTCTGTGAGAGTTTTTGGCGATGGTTGGAGAAGCGATTCCGTCAGTCTGCCCCAGGACGACTGTGGCTGGTAGTTTAGTAATACTCTCTCAAAAAACTGTGCCGCTGTTTTAAAACCTATAAAAATTCAGCTTTTGTTGCGATTTTCTTCATTTCATCATGATTTTAAAGTCTATTTTAGATGCTACCACTGATGCAAATTAAACAGAAAACTACAAACAGAAAAACAGAAAAAAACAGCAGCTTTCAATTTATTGCGCTTAAATGTGCACTATAACTTTTTCTTTGGGGGTCCGTCACCACCTTGTTTCTATGGATACGTCATTGCTCGGTCTAGAATGTTCCAGAGTGTGACATTAAACAGCTCTACTTAACATTTATTCGGTTACAGGTGGATTTATCACCCAACAATACCTGCAGAAAAACCTAGAACTCAATAAATGTCCATGCAGAAAACAACGCACCTTTTAAAAAAAACAAGTGAACCCAGAATTCCAACACGTCCACTGAGACTGGGTCATTTATTTCTCTACGTTTTGAAGTCTCTCTCTGATCAGCTCCGTATTAGCGAAACCAGAATCTCTCCGGCGTGTTAGACCCTCTCAGGCTTTTGACCCTGTTTTATTATCCGCACTGTAATGACTGTGGCTCCCCGAACTGAGCTAAAACCGTCTTGTTTGGAAGTGTGACAGTCCATATCTCTCCCATCTCAGCCTGTGCCCTCCTGAAGCTAATCCAGCCCCACAGCTCCTCTCCCAAACTCATTATTCTGAGACCAGAGCAGCCCCCGTTCAGATGGAGTCAGGCCTGAGCCGAGCAACATGAGGAAAAGCCAGAGAATATAAGAGCTTGGAGCATAACAGGTGGAATATAAAACCACTTTGTCCATCGCTATTCCAACACGGTTCAATGTTAAATGATGTCATGTTTACTATTTGTCAATTTTAAATATATATTGTATTTTTCAGACAATAAAACACACTTAAAATCGGTTAATTAGTATTAGTTCCTGTTTTACTCACGCTGGTTAATTGAATAAATGTAAAGTAAATGTAGCGCTGTTTAATGTCCGGATCTAGACTGAGATTGGTCCTGGTTTAGGGCTAAACCAGGATCAATCTCAGTTCAGATCAGGACTAAACCAGAAACAATCCCAGTATAGATCAGGATTAAACCAAGACTAATCCCAGTCGAGATCAGGATTAAACCAGGACTAATCCCAGTCGAGATAAGGATTAAACCAGGACCAGTCCCAATCTAGATCAGGACTAAACCAGAACCAGTCCCTGTCTAGATCAGGATTAAACCAGAACCAATCCCAGTCTAAATCAGGACTAAACCAGGACCAAACTCAGTCTAGATAAGGACTAAACCAGGACCAATCCCAGTGTAGATCAGAATTAAACAGGACTAAACTCAGTCTAAATCAGGACTACACCAGGACCAATCCCAATCTAGATAAGGATTAAACTATGTCCAAACCCGATCTAGACTGAGTTTGGTCCTGGTTTAGTCCTGATCTAGATTGGGTTTGGTCCTGGTGTAGTCCTGATCTAGACTTGGTTTCGGTCCTGGTTTTAGTCCTGATCTAGACTTGATTTAGTCCTGGTTTAGTCCTGCTCTAGAATGGATTTATTCCTGCCTAGTCGTGTGATCTAGACTGAATTTAGTCCTGGTTTAGTCCTGATCTTGACTGGGTTTAGTCTTGGTTTAGTCCCAAACTAGACTGAGTTTGATCCTAGTTTAGTTCTGATCTAGACTGGGTTTGGTCCTGGTTTAGTCCTGATCTAGACTGGGTTTGGTCCTGATTTAGTTCTGATCTAGACTGGGTTTCGGTCCTGGTTTAGTCCTGATCTAGACTGGGTTTGGTCCTGGTTTAGTTCTGATCTAGACTGGGTTTGGTCCTGGTTTAGTCCTGATCTAGACTGGGTTTCGGTCCTGGTTTAGTCCTGATCTAGACTGAGTTTGGACATGGTTTAGTCCTGATCTAGACTGGGTTTAGTCCTGGTTTAGTCCCAAACTAGACTGAGTTTGGTCCAGGTTTAATCCTGATATAGAGTTTGAACCATAAAAAGTTTGACCAAAGAATGAGTTAAAATGAACAAAATGTTTATTTAAGTGAATTTTGTTATATTTATGCTGTACTACACCGAGTTCTTGACTCTAGTGTCTAAGGGTTTTGCTTCTTTTCCTTCTTTGAAATGTATTTTTTTTTGTCGACTATAATTAGTAACATAGTAAGTGATTCCCTTTATGTGTCTGTTGATTACTGTTGGAACATTTTGCAATTTAACATTTATGGTAAACAGATGATTCATCAGCCGGTTTCACTTCGTGGAAACCGTCTGACCTCGCAGCATTAGGATTCGTTCGCTCGACGGTAGGTGGGCACTTGTTTTTTTTATTTTTATTTAATGGTTAAATAAAAAATCTATTTAGTCGTGACATATATAATGCATCAAATCCCGTAGGAAAAAGGACAATAACGTCTTTCCCCTTGATAAAATTCACCAAACATTCTCTTTGTTCCGGCTTTAAATCCTCGATCTCGGGAATCGTTGCCAACACAGAATGTCTGTCTCTTCGCTGATTGTCTGGTGCCCAAACTCGCACTTCCGGGGTTTTGCGAACCATCTAGTGTATTCTGATTCCTGACCTAGTCGCCGGAGAGAAATTAAACTGAGCGGAGGCACTAGGTGGCGCCAGCCTGGCTAAATAGAAACATGCATGTCCAACAAAAATTGCGACTTCGTGCTGAGTCCAAAGACAAAAACCGTACAAAAAAAGGAAAGAGATCCACACTGCAGTTCTTTGAAGCTCCCAGATTTTTATTTCAATGACACCACAAATGTACCGTTTATGAAAATATCTGAACAAATGTATTATATATATAGAATAATAAAATATATATATAGAAATGAGTTTACTTTTTGGATATTTCATGGCAAAGTAAAATGTTATCAATAAAAACCTGCCTCTTGCTCCATCTGAGTATAAAATTATCACATTCTCAAATCTGAAAACCCGTATTCGTTCCTTTGTGACTCTCGCCGGAGCCGAGTTCTTCCAGGAGGAGCGCGGTGGAGCAGAGTGGAGGAGGCTGGCCCCGCTCTCCCCGCGGCTGCCGACCCCCTCTCCGTCCTGGGGGAGATATGGAGGATTTAGTGGGTCTCCGGTGATTATCCACCAGGGAAATGGGAAAACGGGAGATGGCTGCGAGCTCAGTCCTACATCTCAGAAATATACTGTGGGGACCGGCGGGACCTGTGCAGTTTACGAGTATATACGGAGCATGTACATACACGGACTGGGGGAGTATGCAGTGCTGATAATGAGTAAGATAAAACTGACATCAAAATAAATAACGCAGATAACAAAGGTGCACTGTGTAACTTTTCTGCTGTCACCTGCTTGTTTACGTGGGTTTGTTATGGTTTTGGAGGAAATGTCTCACCGTGTGGCATTTTTAAAGCAGAAGTGCTCTGCAAAATCGAGATTTTAAACATTTTATAGTTGGTTCCTCTTCTCATTTACACTCTAAAGTTGTATTTGGAGCGATTCGTGCATGTTTGAGCAATTTTCAAGCGCTTATTTTCAAGACGTCATAGTGCAGATCAACTCCCGTTTTCATCATTACTGTACATGCCCACTGTTCTTTCTCCAATTTTATTTTCTTAAGCTATTCCGCTCTCCTTGCGTGTTTCTAACACAATTTAGCGGTAAGCGTAACTCCTTTTTGGAAACATGCGCAGAGTCACGATGTAGCGTCCATAGCTCAAATTTATTTCTCCACAAAGGTTCCAAAAACAGAGTAAAACTGCAAAACAGAAAAAGCTGCATTTAGCACAGTGCAAAATATAACAGAGGTTAGCTTAACTACAAGCTACTACACCATATGATACTTAATCTTCAATAAAAATACATTTCTAATAACCATCCATAACAAATAAAGCAAGGATATTATACTTCTTATCTGTATAAAAAACAACTTACAGACAGTGAGGTCAAAGGCACGAACAAAAAGGCAGATGTTAAAGGATGAACACATGTGCTGCTCAGGGCAAACAAAAACAACATAAGGCTAACTTCCTGTCATGACTTCCTGTCTGTCAAGAGACCTCCAAAATAAAAGACAGGCAGCAGCAAATACAATCTACTGGTAAAAACAACTGTATAAAACAACATCCCAAAACATTTTTAGGGCAAAACATAAGCAATCAAATAAAACAGAAAACCCACACTGAAGTTCTTGCAGAGGTGGACCAGCAAAATAAATTTTTAAATCGCTGTGACCCTAAACAAGAAAAATATCTAACAAAGGCTTTTTTTTTTAAATCAAAACGTTATTTAAACATTTTAAAATAAAATAAAAAGCTTTTGGCACATTGGTCATCTGAGTGTGTTATGCATTTTTTTAAACTTTTATTTTCTTTATCAATGACATAGGATTTAGCGCTGTTGTGTAGTCAAAAAAGAAATCTGCTACTCGCTGTCATGACTTGCAGCTGTCCATAGAAGGAGCCGACAGCATGCAGCGCTTTGTTGTGATGATAATTAAGGCATTGTTTAAGTCATTTTAGAAGAATGTGATTTAAAATGTCCAAATTATAACATAATGATCCACGGGTATCACAGATTAACAGTAGACACAAGCATTAGGTCTTCTTTAAACATAACTATCTTCATGGAAAAAAGCACCTCCATGCCAAGTCTGTTCATGTTGGCAATAAAATCACGTAATGTAATGGAATAATAGATTGTTTTAAATGCTGTACTGTGGAACATTAGAGGCATTAACAACACTTACATTGAGAAAAGCAGGTGGCAGACCCATTGTACCTTTAACAAAGATAATTACACTGGTTCTGTTTTAGAGGAAGCTGAACAAAATGCAACACTTGGTCTAGGAATTGATCCAAAAACCTTATTGTTGTTTACTGAGTCGCCCTGAAAACAATGTAAGAGTAATATAGATACAGTAAATATTTAGCTATAGCGAAACAAACGGACGACAATTGAGACTGATGCTTAGTCCAGGCGTCCATGATCCATCGGCAGATCGTGATGTAATTCGCCCGGTGTTGTCTCCCTGTCTTGGTGAATGTGGATTATGATTGTGAATGTGGGTGGATCATTTAAGTTTTTTTTTTACTTCCTAAGAGGACGAGTCAAATATACACTGAATATGAATGTGTTTAATGCAGCTTTGCGCACATTTGTTTCCGTTTTACAGAAACAAAACTTTGTTTGTCCTAATAAATCTCACAATTTGCAAGTAAGACGGTGTGCGGGATTTTTACCTCCGCCAAGGAGGTTATGTTTTTGCCGGCGTTTGTCTGTCTGTTTGTTTGTTTGTCTGTTAGCAACATAACTCAAAACGTTATGGACCGATTTTGATGAAATTTTCAGGATTTGTTGGAAATGTGAAAAGGAAGAACTGATTTCATTTTGGGGGTGATCCAGAAGAAATCCTGGATTCTGGATCACTTTGAAATTTTAGTTAACATTGTGGTAAATGGGGCCAAAAATTTTGTTTCTCAATATCTCGGTTAATTATTGACCAAACCCCATGAAATTTGACTCAGAGATGGACAATGGGATCCTCTTTCATATTCCAAATTGAAAGATACGAGACAAATATTTATGGAAAACACAATTAATATGAGGGGGACTGTAGTCCTTGGCGGAGGTCTGCGCTCTCTGACTGCTTTTCTAGTTTTCTATGTTCTTGGGCTGCTCCCTCTCCTCCAACGCACCCGTCTCAAGTAACTGATGTGCGAAGTTCTCATTCTTTTTTACAGAAACGAAACTTAAAACCACATGGCAAATTTGCCACTCCGGGACCAGACATGGACCAGACCAGGACTGAGACCAGCACTGACACTGGAACCAGACAAGGACTGAAAATGGTTTAGTCTTGTTTTAATCCCGATTTAGTCCTGGTTCAGTCTGTACGTGGTCCAAAAGTCACGGAAGTCATGGAAACGAGAAACGGGAAACAGCCGTTATCCATTTTGTATTCATTTAAACACAAAATCGAAAAAACAGAAACAAAAAACGAAAGCAAATCATTATCGTTTTTCATTTTGGTTTTGGAGACAAATAATGAAGTAATGAACAGTTATTTTTTTTCATTTTCTTACTTTTGGTTTCATATTAAAAAACAAATAAACGAATGATATATGAATTCCTGAAGTCAATCTTTTCCGTGATTTGTCATACAATATTCTCCTGTGTGCAATCTTTTAATTCAAATCTAACCACAGAAGATTTCAATGCAAGAAAGTCCCAATGACTCTCTCCTCTCTCTTCTCTTGTACAGGACGATTACAGCCTTGTAATAAAATGAAAGTTATCTGAATGGATGTGTACCGCTTTAACCTTGCAGGAGACCTCTACAAAACCACTCAATGTAATACAGTACTTTTTATGGAGGAGAAACTTAACTGCTACCTCCACTACCCGGGTTGTTGTAACACATTTGGGATTTGATTCTCAGTAGAGCCGAACTAAAGAACAGTGAAATATACGCGATCCCGTGCTATCTGTCACCGCCCGCTGCACACGGCACTATTCAAGGAGGGATATTAGCCGGAGAGGATAGTGAAATCAGGCCAGGCTCGACACAGGTATGAATGGGCTAGGGTGGCAGTTTCGGGTCAAAATAAATGGACTTTTTGGACGATATTACCGCAATTATAAAGCGTGCCAGTGGATGACACCGCCTCCGCAGTTCCCCTCTCCCTTTGGCACTCCGGACATCCAGCGTTCCGAGATAAAACATGATTAAAGCTGTTTTTCTGGTGCCAAAGATGACACGGGAGCTGCCGGATAGTGCAGTCACGGTTCAGGTAGCAGCCAGTCTATTGAGCCGGGGTTTGACAAAGATAGTGCGCAAAAAGGAAATATATTATGTGGGTCGTTGGGCCATAGAGATATACAAAACAATCACGACGTTATCAGTCAGTGTAAGACAGAAGTGTATATATATGCATGAGGATGTGGTTTCTGTGCCCGTTTCTTTGAGTGAAACTGCTGCTCTAGAGAGAATCTTATATTTAAAGATGTCGTTTTGAAAGTTCTCCTCTATTTTGCTCAGATAAATGTAAGAAAAAGATGTATTACAAGCTTTTTTTCGTCATGTTTACATAGAAAATAAGGCATTTAATGTGTAAAAACGGCCAAAGTTGAGTGTTTTTGCGACGAGGAACAGGTCTGAGTTTCTTTTGTTGACATTTGAGATACAAAAGAATGTTTTTTTTGTTGGTTTTTTTTGTATTTGAGTAAACTAGACTTTAAATAAAAGTTTACAATTCAGAGTGCACTATTCTAATGTTTCTTCTTGAAAGCATAATGTTAAGAGACCAAACTGCAGGAAAAAAATTCAAAAAATAAAATAAAATATCTTTGCTACAGTCTCTGGTCTAATTTTTGTTCCAGTCTTTGGTCTAGTTTTTGGTTCAGTCATCAGTCCAGTCTTTGGTCCAGTCTTTGGTCCAATCTTTGGTCTAGTTTTTGGTTCAGTCTTTGGACTGGACCGTCCAAAGTCTGAACCAAAAAGTAGACCAAAGACTGTTGTCAAGTCCAGCCTTTGGTCTCTAGTTTTTGGTTTAGTCTTCGGTTGAGTCTTTGGTCCAGTTTTTGGTCCAGTTTTTGGTCGAATCTTTAGTCCAGTATTTGGGCAAACGATTGGTGCAGTCTTTGGTCCAGTCTTTAGTCTAGTCTTTGGTCCAGTCTTCACTCCAGTCTTTAGTCTTTAGTCTAGTCTTTGTCCAGTCTTCACTCCAGTCTTTAGTCTAGTCTTTGATCCAGTCTTCACTCCAGTCTTTGTTCCAGTCTTTGGTCTAGTCTTTGGTCCAGTCTTTAGTCCAGTCTTTGGATCAGCCTTCGGTCCAGTTTTTGGTCCAGTCTTTCTAACTTTGGTCCAGTCTTCACTCCAGTCTTTAGTCTAGTCTTTGGTCCAGTCTTCATTCCAGTCTTTGTTCCAGTCTTTGGTCTAGTCTTTGGGCCAGTCTTCGGTCCATTTTTTGGTCCAGTCTTTAGTCTAGTCTTTGGATCAGCCTTCGCTCCAGTTTTGGTCCAGTCTTTCTAACTTTGGTCCGGTCTTCGCTCCAGTCTTTGGCCCAGTTGTTGTTCTAGTCTTTGCTCCAGTCTTTTGTCCAGTTTTTGGTCCAGTCTTCGTTCCAGTCTTTAGTGCAAAAAGGAAATATATTATGTGGGTCGTTGGGCCATAGAGATATACAAAACAATCACGACGTTATCAGTCAGTGTAAGACAGAAGTGTATATATATGCATGAGGATGTGGTTTCTGTGCCCGTTTCTTTGAGTGAAACTGCTGCTCTAGAGAGAATCTTACATTTAAAGATGTCGTTTTGAAAGTTCTCCTCTATTTTGCTCAGATAAATGTAAGAAAAAGATGTATTACAAGCTTTTTTTCGTCATGTTTACATAGAAAATAAGGCATTTAATGTGTAAAAACGGCCAAAGTTGAGTGTTTTTGCGACGAGGAACAGGTCTGAGTTTCTTTTGTTGACATTTGAGATACAAAAGAATGTTTTTTTTTTTTTTTGTTTTTTTTTTTGTATTTGAGTAAACTAGACTTTAAATAAAAGTTTACAATTCAGAGTGCACTATTCTAATGTTTCTTCATGAAAGCATAATGTTAAGAGACCAAACTGCAGGAAAAAAATTCAAAAAATAAAATCTTTGCTACAGTCTCTGGTCTAATTTTTGGTCCAGTCTTTGGTCTAGTTTTTGGTTCAGTCATCAGTCCAGTCTTTGGTCCAGTCTTTGGTCTAGTTTTTGGTTCAGACTTTGGACAGTCCAGTCCAAAAAAGTAGACCAAAGACTGTTGTCAAGTCCAGCCTTTGGTCTCTAGTTTTTGGTTTAGTCTTCGGTTGAGTCTTTGGTCCAGTTTTTGGTCGAATCTTTAGTCCAGTATTTGGGCAAACGATTGGTGCAGTCTTTGGTCCAGTCTTCACTCCAGTCTTTAGTCTAGTCTTTGGTCCAGTCTTTATTCCAGTCTTTGTTCCAGTCTTTGGTCTAGTCTTTGGATCAGCCTTCGCTCCAGTTTTTGGTCCAGGCTTCACTCCAGTCTTTAGTACAGTCTTTCTAACTTTGGTCCAGTCTTCACTCCAGTCTTTGTTTCAGTCTTTGGTCTAGTCTTTGGGCCAGTCTTCGGTCCAGTCTTTGCTCCAGTCTTTAGTCTAGTCTTTGGATCATCCTTCGCTCCAGTTTTTGGTCCAGGCTTCGCTCCAGTTTTTGGTCCAGTCTTTCTAACTTTGGTCCGGTCTTCGCTCCAGTCTTTGGCCCAGTTGTTGTTCTAGTCTTTGCTCCAGTCTTTTGTCCAGTTTTTGGTCCAGTCTTCGTTCCAGTCTTTAGTGCAAAAAGGAAATATATTATGTGGGTCGTTGGGCCATAGAGATATACAAAACAATCACGACGTTATCAGTCAGTGTAAGACAGAAGTGTATATATATGCATGAGGATGTGGTTTCTGTGCCCGTTTCTTTGAGTGAAACTGCTGCTCTAGGGAGAATCTTATATTTAAAGATGTCGTTTTGAAAGTTCTCCTCTATTTTGCTCAGATAAATGTAAGAAAAAGATGTATTACAAGCTTTTTTTCGTCATGTTTACATAGAAAATAAGGCATTTAATGTGTAAAAACGGCCAAAGTTGAGTGTTTTTGCGACGAGGAACAGGTCTGAGTTTCTTTTGTTGACATTTGAGATACAAAAGAATGTTTTTTTTTTGGGTTTTTTTTTTGTATTTGAGTAAACTAGACTTTAAATAAAAGTTTACAATTCAGAGTGCACTATTCTAATGTTTCTTCATGAAAGCGTAATGTTAAGAGACCAAACTGCAGGAAAAAAATTCAAAAAATAAAATATCTTTGCTACAGTCTCTGGTCTAATTTTTGGTCCAGTCTTTGGTCTAGTTTTTGGTTCAGTCATCAGTCCAGTCTTTGGTCCAGTCTTTGGTCCAATCTTTGGTCTAGTTTTTGGTTCAGTCTTTGGACTGGACCGTCCAAAGACTGAACCAAAAAGTAGACCAAAGACTGGAGCAAAAATTAGACCAAAGTCCAGCCTTTGGTCTCTAGTTTTTGGTTTAGTTTTCGGTCGAGTCTTTGGTCCAGTTTTTGGTCGAATCTTTAGTCCAGTATTTGGTCAAATGATTGGTGCAATCCTTGGTCCAGTCTTCACTCCAGTCTTTAGTCTAGTCTTTGGTCCAGTCTTCATTCCAGTCTTTGTTCCAGTCTTTGGTCTAGTCTTTGGGCCAGTCTTTGGTCCAGTCTTTGGTCCAGTCTTTGGTCTAGTTTTTGGTTCAGTCTTTGGACTGGACCATCCAAAGTCTGAACCAAAAAGTAGACCAAAGACTGTTGTCAAGTCCAGCCTTTGGTCTCTAGTTTTTGGTTTAGTCTTCGGTTGAGTCTTTGGTCCAGTTTTTGGTCCAGTTTTTGGTCGAATCTTTAGTCCAGTATTTGGGCAAACGATTGGTGCAGTCTTTGGTCCAGTCTTCACTCCAGTCTTTAGTCTAGTCTTTGGTCCAGTCTTCACTCCAGTCTTTAGTCTAGTCTTTGGTCCAGTCTTCACTCCAGTCTTTAGTCTAGTCTTTGGATCAGCCTTCATTCCAGTCTTTGTTCCAGTCTTTGGTCTAGTCTTTGGGCCAGTCTTCGGTCCATTTTTTGGTCCAGTCTTTAGTCCAGTCTTTCTAACTTTGGTCCGGTCTTCGCTCCAGTTTTTGGCCCAGTTGTTGTTCTAGTCTTTGCTCCAGTCTTTTGTCCAGTTTTTGGTCCAGTCTTCGTTCCAGTCTTTAGTGCAAAAAGGAAATATATTATGTGGGTCGTTGGGCCATAGAGATATACAAAACAATCACGACGTTATCAGTCAGTGTAAGACAGAAGTGTATATATATGCATGAGGATGTGGTTTCTGTGCCCGTTTCTTTGAGTGAAACTGCTGCTCTAGAGAGAATCTTACATTTAAAGATGTCGTTTTGAAAGTTCTCCTCTATTTTGCTCAGATAAATGTGACAAAAAGATGTATTAGAAGTTTTTTTCCTCATGTTTGCATAGGAAATAAGGGATTTAATGTGTAAAAATGGCCAAAGTTGAGTTTTTTGCGACATTTAAAAGAAAAACATGAAGTGGGACAGGTTTGAGTTTCTTTTGTTGACGTTTTAGGCTACAAAAGAATGATTTTTTTTTTTCTTCTTCTTTTTTAGTATTTGAGTAAACTAGATTTGACTGTAAATTTGTCTAAAAGTTTACAAGTGCATTATTCTGTTGTTTCTGCATGAAAGTTTAATGTTAAGAGACCAAACTGCTGAAAAAAAATTATAAATAAAAATATTTGATACAGTCATTGCTACGGTTTTTGGTCTAATTTTTGGTCCAGTCTTTGATCCAGGCTTCGGTCCAGTCTTTGGTCTAGTTTTTGGTTCAGTCATCAGTCCAGTCTTTGGTCTATTTTTTGGTTAAGTCTTTGGACTGGACTGTCCAAAGAGTTTTTGGTTCAGTCTTGGTCCAAAGACTGAACCAAAAACTAGACCAAAGACTGGAGCGAAGACCGGATCAAGGAAAGATCGGAAAGACTGGAGACTGAAAAGACTGGAAGAGACGGAGAAGATCAATGGACTGATCAAGACTGGAGCGAAGACCGGATCATAGACTGGAGGAAAGATCGGAGCCAAGACTGGACTGAGGAATGAATTGAAGACTGAACCAAAAACTAGACCGAAGACTGTTATCTAGTTGTCGGTCCAGTCTTCAGTCTAGTTTTTGGTTTAGTCTTTGGTCGAGTCTTTGGTCCAGTTTTTGGTTCAGTCATCAGTCCAGTCTTTGTTTCAGTCTTTGGTTCAGTCTTTGATCCGGTCTATTTTCCAGTTTTCGCTCCAGTCTTTGGTCTAGTTTTTGGTTAAGTCTTTGGACTGGACCGTCCAGAGACTGAACCAAAAACTAGACCAAAGACTGGAATTTCACTGGATCAAAGATTGGATCAAAGACTGGAGGAAAGATCGTAGCGAAGACTGGACTGAAGACTGAACCAAAAACTAGACCAATGGCTGTCGTCTAGTCGTCGGTCCAGTCTTCGTTTTAGTTTTTGGTTTAGTCTTCGGCCCAGTCTTTTGTCTAGTCTTTGGTCCAGTCTTCATTCCAGTCTTTGTTCCAGTCTTTAGTCCAGTCTTTGGGTCAGCCTTTGCTCCAGTTTTTGGTCCAGTCTTCGCTCCAATCTTTGGTCCAGTCTTTCTAACTTTGGTCCGGTCTTCGCTCCAGTTTTTGGCCCAGTTATTGTTCTAGTCTTTGCTCCAGTCTTTTGGTTCAGTCTTCGGTCCAGTTTTTGGTCCAGCCTTTCTAACTTTGGTCCGGTCTTCACTCCAGTCTTTGGTCCACATTTTTGGTCCAGTCTTTCTAACTCTGTACTTTCCACTCTTGTCTTCCTTTGCCTCCTGCACCGTCGCATTATGTTGACACTTATTTTCTGCGTGCTTCGTCTCGCGCGTTGGTCCAGATGGCGTGTGGCGGCGCTCTTCACCAGCCCGGAGACCGTCGCAGCACGAAAGCGCCACGCCGTCGGATTTAAAGCCCGATCTCGAGAAGAAAAGCCCCCTCCTCCTCCTCCTCTGCTGTTATAAACTCTGTTTCAGACTCCAAGGACTCGGCAGATAAAACCGGGCAGCTCCACTTCACCGCAGAGGCTGTATTATTGTAACGATCATGAGGGAGCAGATGTATTTATAATCTGCAGATCTCCACAGAAGCACTTTGACACGCCCTGCACTTTCAATTTGAGAGAACACTTTTTACCGTCCCTATTTATTATTTTTATTTTTTTCTTTAAGGGCCCATAATTCAGCATTTTCTGGTGTAAGTTATAATGTTGTTTCCTCAGACCTGAAGTTGAGTTTTGTTTTATTCACACTGCATATTTAGGTTCTTCTCCCAAACGGAAAACACATGTGGTAATACAGGAAGTGCTCCACTGTGTTTCCTTCACTAGAATCATTTGGATAATTTCAGCTCAAAAATTGTAGATATAAATGAACATAACTAACGCACAAGCCATCGCTTTCCAAATAGGAAGTTCGCATGCAGCTTTTCTGGCTCCTTCTGACCCTGGCTCATAAAATATTCCAATGACTGACTTTTTGGAATGTTGTTGTCCCTCTCAGTGTTATGATCCAGCTCTGCTAGAGACAGGGAAAGTAACAAAAGAACCGAGATGTAAAATGGTAAAACTAAAGTTGCAATTTATTTAAAAGAAATGTAAAGGTAAAGCGAACAAAAAGAGGATATTTACAAGAGTTAACAAAAAAAGAGTAGTTAAATATCTACCTCAAAGTGCATGTTTAAATAAGAAGCTGTAACTCCAGACTGTTGTTACATTGTTTTTGATTTTATATTGTTTTTGTATGTTTTAAAATGTTACTTCAAACCAATAAAAACAAAGTTATATTAAAAAAAAAAAGTACGCTAACAAAAATAGAATACATAAATTACGATAAGAGAAAAACAAACCAGTCTCAAACTAAATCACCAAGGACCACTAGTGTCTCAATCACAAATTTAACAAGAACATAAAAGACACCGCAAATGTGGTATGCAGCCCACAGGCAGAACAGCAGCCAGGAGTGGCAGGGGGCGGATCCTTTTGAGGTGTGGCAGCTGCAGGTGAAGGCCCAGGATTGGCCAGACGTGAATCCACCAATCGCAGGAGAGGTCTGTCAGATTGAGGCTTGCAGGTACAAACAGGGATCAGCAGCAGAGACGCGGCCTGGCTCCGCCTCACCCTGAGCTCCCACCCTGAGCTCCCCACCCTGAGCTCCCCACCCTGAGCTCCCACCCTGAGCTTCCCCACCCTGAGCTCCCCACCCTTGTTTTACCACTTGTACCTTCCGTATTTGCTATGTTATATGTTCTGTGTGGTACCTGGCGCCTGATTGGTGGGGTGTGGTCCCGTCGCTGTCGGCTGACTTCAACGTCTGTCGTGTCGTGGTTGGAGGATTGACGTCCTGCTTCTCCAGTCCCCTTTTGACGCATCCATCGCTTCGTCCAATAAAAGTGCTGTGCGTCTGTTCCTCCTCGCGGCTGAATATCAGTTTCAGTTCTTCTCTCTCGTTGATAGACGTGACTCTGTTATTTCCCATTGCGATTGTGAATTGTGTGTGAGACTGTGGGGGTCGTTATTGACGTATAGTTTATTTTTGTAATTGTTAGTTTGGCTTGATCCATGGGCATTTGTATTTTCTTTAAGTTATTTATCCCATTAGAGTTATTGTTAGTTGTATTGAGTTATTATTATTTTTATTATACTTACTTACGTTTACTTTATAAAAGCCGTTTACTTTATAAAAGTCACTTATATATACATCACATCTTGTTTGTATTATTTTCCTTTTTCTCTAGCAGTGGTAGTTAAGTTACAAACAGTGTTTGTAATAATAAAGAAAAAACAAAGTCGGACTTACATCCAAGCAAATCATTGCACTTACAACTGCCAAACTTATACAAACTCAGCTTTTCTACAAAAATACACAAAAAGGGAAACACAAATTTAATTTATCTAATTTTATTTAATCTAACAAAAGAGACTGGACAAGCAGTGTTGGGGAGTAACAGATTACATGTACCGGAGTTAAATAATCAGAGTACAAATTATGAGTAAATGTATTCAGTTACAGTTACTGTTTCAGTGAGTGGTGATTGGATTACAGTTACTTTGTTGAAATAAATGGATTACACGGCGGGATTTTCCTGTTTTCACATTTTGGGCTAAACCAGGACTAAAACCAGGACGGAAACGAGGTGTAAACCAGGACTAAACCAGGTCTAAAACCAGGACTAAAATAGGACTAAACCAGGTCTAAACCAGGACTAAACCAGGACTAAACCAGGACTAAACCAGGACTAAAACCAGGACTAAACCAGGACTAAACCAGGACTAAACTAGGACTAAAACCAGGACTAAACCAGGACTAAACCAGATCTAAACCAGGACTAAACCAGGACTAAAAACCAGGACTAAACCAGGATAAACTAAACAAACCAGGACTAAACCAGACTAAACCAGATTAAACCAGGACTAAACCAGAAACCAGAACCAGAATTTGAAGAGAACAAACAAGAATTTTCAGGATGTGGTTGTTACATTCATGTAGTTTTAAAAAACATGACAACATAAAGTAATCCAAAGTATTCAGATTACGTTACTCACCTTAAGCGATTTAATGGATTACGTTACAAACTACATTTTGGGGTATGTAATCTGTAATCTGTAGGGGAATACATTTTAAAAGTCACCTTCCCAACACTGTGGACAAGAGACCGGAGTGTGAGTAACACATATACATTTTAACCAGGCGCTACACGTCTACAAACCTCATGAAAATCAGAGCCATTTTTAGAACAGTGGCTAAAGCAGGAGGGAGTTCCTCTGCTGCCGAGAGAGAACCCAGAGATTTGGATACTGTTACATTCCTAGTGTCCATCCGGGGAGTCCAGCAGGTGGCGCCATCATTTCCATTGTAATTCACAGAAATTGCAAACACTGAGTGCGTATACATGCACATCAATAACCCGGTTATGATCGGGTTTTTTGAGTATCCTGGTTTCTTGATGGTGCATGTAAACGCAGTAACCCGGTTTCAGTAACCCGGTTATGGCAGTATCCCGGTTATTAGAAACCGGGTTACTGTAGCTGGTTTATTCCGATAGTAACCGGGATACTTGTGGCATGTAAACGCAGTATCCCGGTTACTGCAACATAAAGTTGAGTGCGCATGCGTCAAAAAGACACTTTCCAGCCTTTAACCACAACAGTAGTGACATAAATAAATTGACCAACATAAATAAAGTGACCAAACGAGTGAAATGACTGTAAAATAAAGAGCTGCGCTAAACCTGCACACGTACAATCTGCACTCGTACGACCTGCACTCGTGTGACGCTGAAAAGCTAAAACATGAACTATCTCCTATACAACACACGCACAGAACACACTTACCATCATTAGCGCCTCTTCTGTCACAGAAATAACACACATAATCCACAGAGTCGTGTCATTTAGTCCAAAAGAAACTGATCGCATCAGCGGCACAAGGAGCGAGTTGTTTTTATCGCCGCTAACAGTTTATGCTAATTAGCCTACGGTCTTAAGTTTCGTTTCTGTAAAACATAAACAAATGTGATCACAGCTGAATTATTTGATCAAACAGGCTGATGTGGCTCTATAGTGTTTATGGTTTATATGTTGTAAAGTTGAGTTTATTTATGCAGAAGATTTTAATGAAGAATCTGCACAGTGGATTGTGGGAGATCTCGTAGCTCCTTAGCTTCTTATGCTAAAGGAGCTCACGGTTTGTATTTTTCCTGGTTTATGAAATTGATTTAAGTTAATTTTTGCGCCTGCGCATTTGTAAGATTATGTCAAGAAACCGGGATACTCCATTTGATCATGTATACGCGGATATGAGTGTCCAGGTTTCTCAGTGCGCATGTAAACGCAGTAACCCGAATACTGACATAACCGGGATATGGCTAATAACCGGGTTATTGATGTGCATGTATACACACTCACTATCAGGAATCTGTAATCAACTAATAATCGACATTTACTGTTTTGCACACATTTTTCACCAGCTCCTGCTTCAGTTCACTCTGTTAAATATACAGCCATCGTCAGTCCCTCCCTCTGTGCCCCCCCTGGAGTCCTCCCCCCCCGAGCCTCGGCTTCTATTAAATCAGCAGACTCACATTTGGTCCCGGCGTCGTCCGTTTCTGTGCCGATTTCTGCACCTTGCGTATTTTTCTTTTGGCGCGAGCGGGGAATACGGCGCGGCAGGTTTGAGTCATAAATCTAAAGTTTATCTACAGAGGCCCAGCGGATAAAGAGGCTGCGGTGAGGCCTCCGCAGACGGACACAAACAGATTAGAACTGTCAAATGTTTCTATAGGAAAGACTGGGAAAGAAGAACTCAAATGTGTGTACGTTTGCACGGTCAGATTTCAGAATATTTCATTTCAGTAATCATAATTTTCAGTGGAACGTACCTTAGCATGTCTATTTCAGAGTAAAGAAACAACAGGACAGTTAGAATCTTTTATAATTACGCTTAAAAGTCCTCAAAATGGCGCCCATAACAAAAAAAAACAAAACTGAAACGCACAGATTTTATTGGGAGCAGATGGGCAGATGAAAAACTGAAATAAATACGTTTGCATATTGAGATATTTCATGTCCGTGCAGTGCTTTTAATGGTCAAAAGTACTCAAAATGGCACCCGTTAAAACTGGAACCAATGGACACAACATATTTTATTTCCTTTTTTTTTTTTTTTTTTTAAATGGGTAACACTTAAAGGTTGTATAGAGGATTTTCCAAGGAACGAGAAATCCAGTGACTGTTTGTCCTTTTTCAAATGTTGCGCATGCGTGAAACCACCCCCCTCCCCTACAGCTCCTACGTAGAAACACCTCCTCCCTCCTCCTCCTTACGCCACAAACAGGTTTGTTTACAGCCGGTGCGCTGCACATGACTTGTAAACAACTAACTACAGTGTTGGTTAGGCAAGGTGGAGAAGTGAGGAGCGGGGGGAGCGGGTGCGCGGACATTTCGTTCGCGGACGAGAAGTGAGGAGCAGGGAGAGGAGAGGGAGAGAGGGGAGCGGTGCGCGGAGATTCCGTGCCCGGAGAAGTGAGGAGCAGGGGGAAGAGCGGAACGGGCAGCGGGGAGAGGAGCAGGAAAGGGGTGCAGAGAAGGTTGCGCGGAGATTCCGTGCGAATGAACTAGCTACAACACGCAGCAGCAAGCGGACTCTCCTTGAAAATTACGTTTTCAGACATAGGATATCGCTTTCGTGTCCTGAAAAACGTTTGTGTAGCTCTTGGAAATAAAGTACGTTTTCATAATAAGCAGAAGTTACCTGTCCAGGAGTAATTTGTGGACCAGTGCGTCAGTCTTTAGACCCTTCGTCTGCTTCAGTCGCGCCATCGCTGGAATGAATCTATAAGAATCACCTTAGTTTGGCTTCGCTGCTTTTCCCCTTGTCTTCTTCTTTCAGCGACCTCAAAAACAGACTTTCTTTTGCGGCGAACTGCTCCTGGATTCTTGTCGCCAATGCAACAAACTTTGTGCGAACTGAGAGGAAGATATAGGTCAAAAAAGCCGCTAAGAATTGTTACGTTGGTGGAGTAAACAGCGTCTGTGCGGCTTGCGTCTGTGGACTGTGTGACAGACGTACGTAAACCACGTAACGGCAGGCGCAGGCAAGTCAGTTACGCTAGAAACGTAGGGAGTTTGATTGACAGCCTGTCAGCTCACAGATAACGAGGCAGTGTCGTTATCTACTGGCAAATGTTTAGCCCCACCACGTCCAGAGTTGATGAATTTTTATTCTCTTTTTTTTGGTCATCATAATTACAAGGCTACTGCACCTTTATAATCTATCATTGACAACTTGAAACAAAAAAAAATCCTCCATACAACCTTTAACACATAATAATAATCAAATTAGGGCGCGACCGATATGGATTTTGTTGTGGCCGATATGATACCGGTGTAAAATGGGAGTTGGAGCTGCCGATCATTGCTATAATCGCCGATATATTTAGTGATGTAAAAATTCACTGTAAATCTTGAATTGTGTAAAAAACTTAGGTTTGGCTCTGGTAGATTTTAAATTGGGTTTATTTAGGCAATATTTCTTGTTATTCTGTCTCTTTACAGTCATATTTAAAGACAGTAGGTCGGACTAATGGCATTTTTGCATCAAATTCTAGCAGCTAGTAAAAAAAGTAAATGAACCACCTTTAGCCGTAAATGCGTGATAAATAACTTTGGACTGGACCAGGACTAAACCAAGACTAAACCAGGTCTAAACCAGGACTAAACTAAGACTAAACCAGCTCTAAACCAGGACTAAACCAAGACTAAACCAGAATTGAACCAGCACTGAACGGAGAACTGAACCAGAACTGAATCAGGTCTAAACCAGGACTAAACCATTTCTAAACCAGGACCAAACCAGAACTGAACAGGAGTTGAACCGAGGACTGAACCAGGACTGAACCTGGACTGAAGTAGGTCTAAACCAGGTCTAAATCAGGACTAAACCAGGACTAAACCAGGTCTGAACCAAGATTGAACTGAGGACTGAACCAGGAGGATGAAACTAGGTCTAAACTAGGACTAACCCAGAGCTGAACCAGAACTGAACCTGGACTAAACCAGGTCTAAACCAATACTAAACCAAGACCAAACCAGGACTAATCTTGGACTAGGACTTGGAATCTAGGAGCACCCCTGAGAGAACCCCGAGCCCGTAGAGCTTTATGTCCTCAAACCTCGATCAGGCTTTGGCTGCTCTTCGATTCGCCCCTTTCGCCCGTTCTTCGATCCTTTCGCCCGTGGTCACCCGACGGTCTACGCGGGCGCACCTCCGGGCCCATCCCCACACTCGAAACCATAACGATGGCGTTTCACCACTGCTGGTATCACTGTGATTTTAGTGAGTTTGTATGAAGAAAAACAAAAATCCCACCACTTCAATCCAGGTTAAAAATGCACTGTGCCATTTGTACCGAGTAAATTTTATTATTTTTTTCACCTGTAACGCCACATTACTGCGTTACAACAAAAAGCAACACATTACAGTAATTTGTTACTTTTATAACACGTTACCCCCAACACTGGTCTTGAGTCTTTATAACACAGGTGTCAAACATACGGCCCGGGGGCCAGATCCGGCCCTCCGAGACCTTTAATCTGGCCCTCAGCTGACTTTCTATTTTAGTACAAAGTCAGCTGAGGGCCAGATTAAAGGTGTTGTAATTATATTTTCTATTAAAATATTGTTAATTTTCTGTGTTGTTTATCATATCAGCATCTCCAGCGTCTCTGTACGTGGCCCCTCCCACCAGAGCAGCACAAATGAAGACTTGTCTCTTTCCAAACGCTCTTAAAGGACGATCGTTTTGACTGTTGACCGTGACACCCTCATCAGAAAAATGTCCAACATGAGAAAAGTGGAGCCGAGTGCAGGATTTTACAACAAAAATTTACTTATTCCTGTTTACGTACAAGTTCATGTTAAAACATTGTGTTGAAATTGTATTTTTCTTGAAGTTTCAGGTTGTTCATAATATTATAATATTTTGTAAAAGAAAGAGTTCATCAATTAAAAAAGATTTCTGTAATAGATTTGTGTTTCTCTGCACAAATATTTGATCCTATTGTTATTTTTGGGGTTTATATGACATGAGTTTTCTGATCCGGCCCCTTTGGATCAAAGTCGGTTGGATACGGCCCCCGAATCAAAATGAGTTTGACACCCCTGCTTTATAATATTTGGGTTTGACTTTCTGAAATGATTTACAAAAAGCTATTCAACTTCAAATTTTTGAGACGTTATTGTCCAAATTCTTCAAATAAACCCAAGAATAAGCAGTCCCCCCTTCTTGCTACTGTTGCTGAAGTCCATAATTTCTTGTCACAACATCCAAATAAAAGGGTGTTATTTCGCGGTGTCCTTAAAAGTCTTTGTCTCATTACTTACCGTCCTCCATAGATTGAGCTGAGCGTGGACAAAGTGAGTCTACTGGGGACGAGCTAAGCACATATGGAGGAGGAGAGGAGCATTACTCTTTTAGCACATTATTCACCGAAGAACAAATTGTCCCTTCTGGGCTACTGTAGATTCCCAACGCCGACAGAATAAGCTTAAAGTTGAGAATTTACACTCTGCAATGTCACCAAAAAATGCATGTTACAGCTTGAGTTTACAAATCACAGGCTCGTACAGACCTTGCTCAAGGACACAAACGCAGTATTCAGTGGAGTCGATATTACGATATTTTCTGATCTGTGTTGTTATAATAGATTTTATTGATCCACAAGGGAAATTATTTGGACGCAGTAGCTCAAACATCACAATAAAATATAATAACAAAGAGTAAAATATATAATTAATAATAATACATTCTGTATAAGCAACAAAAAGGAGAAGAGACAGGGAGCATTATCTGTTACATAAGCGTGAGTTGTTGTACAGTTGTAGGGAGTATTATCTGTTACATAAGGGTGAGTTGTTGCACAGTTGTAGGGAGTATTATCCATTACATAAGGGTGAGCTGTTGTACAGATGTAGGGAGCATTATCTGTTACATAAGCGTGAGTTGTTGCACAGTTGTAGGGAGTATTATCTGTTACATAAGGATGAGTTGTACAGTTGTAGGGAGTATTATCTGTTACATAAAGTCAAATTTACGGTCCAGCATCAAATCGTCGGCGTCACAACACAGAGAGTCTGCATGGACGTGAACCCCTTACAAAGAGCGTCTGGGTCGACCAAAATGCACTTTTCTGACAAATTTTGTAACTACGCATCGAAACGACGCAGACAATAAGGGCTGTGATTGCTCTATCCCCACTCTACAGACACTTCCTGTTCTTGGCTTTCTTTTCTTTCAAGATACATTGAGTAATAATGTGTTTATTGCAGCTTTGAGCATATTTGTTTACAGTTTTACAGAAACAAAACTTAAAACCACATGGCTCATCTGCATAAACAAAGCGCTCAAAAAAACAGCTCTTTCCTTGTGCGCTGATACGGTTCAGCTTCTGTCAGACTAAAGGACACGACTCAGTGGAATATGATTTTATTTGGTGTTCTTTCTGTGACAGAGGGGTGTTCTGATGATGGTGAGTCTGTTCTGTGCTTCTATCACGTTGGAGATGGTTCATATGAAACTTTTTAGAGATTATACGTCTGCAGGTCGTACACACAGACACACGTTTCTATGAATGGACAAATATTCTAGCCTCTTAGTGTTTTGACAGTGAATTACTTCGCGGCGCACAGACCTACATGAGTGTATCAGTGTATCAGGCATCCACACGGTGCCGAATCAGATCTGTACTCAGATGAATTCGTGGGAGTTGGAGGCACCAGATCGTTCCGTCTCTGGAGCCGTTTTCCATCGGATTAGTGTGAACGAACACTGCACCCACAACGAAAACACCTCGAATATGAACTAGTGTGGACGGGGCCTCTGTTCTACTTTGTGGTGTCATGCGAACTCCAGTGTGTTTTTAAATTCCAAACACCTTCAATCATTTTTGAAGATTTCTGCCCTGGAATTGCCAATTTTCTACTGAACTAAATGTAAAAGGAGCTGTTCATTTTTGAACTACCAGCTCTATTTTTGAGCACGTTTAAAGTAGGGATGGGCATTCGATGAAATTTTCTTAATCGATCGTCGGAAGAATTAACGATCGATTATCGATTAATCATTAATGTTTTTATATTAAAATGATCATCATTATTATTACTATCTGCACGACTAATCTGCATAAATAAATTCAACTTTACGACATATAAACCGTAACGACTCTAGAGCCACATCAATCCGTTTGACATTATAATGTGTTTTGCGCAACTCTCACAGAAACGAAACTTAAAACCGCATCGCTAATTTGTATAAACTACAGCTCTTGTGTCGCTGATGTGGTCAATTTCTGTCGGATTAAAAGACATGACTCAGGTGAATACAGGTTAGTGTGACCAGATTTGCGTTTGTCAAAACCAGGACACCGTACGGGGGGAGGGAGGTGGGGACTCGTCATCGACATTGCGCGACTCTCACCTGGCAAAACTTTTTCCCACTGGACACAGAAACATATGTGCTGCTTTGTTCACTGTGCACATGGACTCACACTTGTCCCGAACGCAACGGAAAGTGTGGAATTTCTTGTACAAGTCATCGTTAAATAGGCATTTGCGCTTGGTACGTTGCAGACTGACCGACTTTTTGTGTTTGCTCGCTCCTTCTGAGTGCAGAGCTACATGTACGGACCCCTGTTTGTTCACGCTACGCACAGCAACATACATTCGGTTTGTCGATTAAAATGAACGTAATCGATGAAATTCTTAATGATCAATTATCGATTAATCGACTAATCATGCCCATCCCTAGTTTAAAGCTCACAAGAATACATTTTTACATAATATAGGACCTTTAAATTGTACTAACTACCAAACTACCAACAATCCTCCAGTTTCCTGAATGTGGCAGATATAATAAAGATATCACCCTCAGTGCATCATTCACCTCAGAACACTTCGGGGTGACTTTGTGCTCCCTTAAACTTTGCGAATCTCCAAAAAATGAGGCGTTCTCCGAAACAATGTATGTGTCCCTTTTGAGTAGTGACTTGTTTTGAGACGAACTCACTGATAACGCCGTCTATCACCGCCGTAAACTTTGCCAAAATTCTCCCGCAGGTTTGATTTATGGTCCGGGGGTCGGCGCGCTGATAAGCATGATGCAGTATGAAGAGCGCAGACGCCACTGTAATTCATGAGAAAGTGAGATTTCCAACAAAACAAAAAAAGCGTCGGAAGGTGAGGGATGGGTTCTCAAAATGGCGGCGCGGGAAAATACGTCTCCGCTTCATGGGTTATTCATGACTTCCCACCTGCCACGGCGCTATCTGCGTGACATACGTCTCGCTGCGGAGACGCCCCCTGCTGGTCGAGAGGGGAACGATCAGCGTGACGGCGACACACGGAAGAGGCTAAAATCAATATGATGCCGACACATGAGGCGAGGAGACAACTGGTTTATCTAGAGTTAGAAATGTGTAAATAATGTAGAAGAGTTCATAATACGCTTAAAGGTCCTATATTATGCAGAACAAACATTCTACAATAAAAAAAAATGGAAAAAAAAGGATGAGCTTATTGTTGGTGCCAAATAAAAAAAAAAAAAAAAAAAAAAAAAAAAAAGAATAAATAAAATGAATAAATAAATTATATAAATAAAAATAAATCAATATCTTTAAATTCAAATTCTACATGACTTACATTAAAAAAAAGGTAAGCTTATTGTTATTATTTTGCAAAAAAATAAATAAATAAACAAATAAATTTAATTTAATTAAAATAAAATAAATCAACACATTTAAATTCAAATTCTACATGACTTACATAAAAAAAAATAATAATAATAATAAAGTAATTAAATAATATTGCAATTTAATCTTTATTATTATTATTATTATTATTATTATTATTATTTTTTTTTTTTTTTTAAAGGTGTATTATGTAAGTTTTTTTGTGGTGATGTCACAGGTCAGATCTGTGCAGAGGCAATCCTGCTTAGAGTAAGAATGCGTTTTTCAAGTCAGTGTCCTGCACCGGGTCGGGTACTCACCAGTGCCCAATGGGCGCCATTTCCAGGACTTTTCCTGGAACGACGGACCAGACTGAGAGAGACTTTAGTGTTTTTATTACATAAAACCATCAGCGGAGGAGATCGGCTCAGCAGCTGCGCTCCTGCTTTAGTCCTGGTTTAGACCTGGTTTAGACCTGGTTTAGTCTTGGTTTAGACCTGGTTTAGTCCTAGTTTAGTCCTGATTAAGTCCTGGTTCAGTCTTGGTTTAGACCTGGTCCAGTTCTGGTGTAGTCCTGATGACTGGCTCTGCAGTTGCAGCGCGTATATATTTTATGGTTTAGTTCTAATTAAGTCCTGGTTTAGTCCTGGTGTAGTCCTGGTGTAGTCCTGGTGTAATCCTGGTTTAGTCCTGGTGTTTTTATATTTATAATCCGCTGATGACACGGCGTGGGTTTAGTCTTGGTTTAGTCCTGGACTATTGGGCTGTTGGACTAATGGGGTTGACCCGGACTTATCACGGGCAGGGACGGGTAACGAGTGGAATGTTTTCGGGTCCGGGCGGGTGAGAATTTAACTTTGATATAATCAAATCTCCACAAATGGACTCATGCAGGATTCTGTTTCGAGGTAAACACACACTGTAACTGGACAAATCCTACAATAACAAGTCATTATTATTGTCGTTTACACCGTGGAACATTCTATCCTCTTCTGTATCATCTCCACGGAGACAAGCGCGCACTGGACCACCCCGTAAAGTTACATAATGCGTCTTTAACCAACATACATCTTTCATATTTCTCGGATTTCCCCGCATCGGGCAATTAAGTCGTATTTATACCAGACAAAGAAAGGAAAAAAAAGAAAAGACCGAAGCGCAGACGAGCGGCTCACGGATACATCCCCCCATTATCACGTTTTCAATTCAAACGGACGCGGCGACGACGGGATCATTAAAAACATCAGATCCGTCCCGGCGCGAGAGGAACGCCGTAATTCCCGAAGTTGACTAATGGCCCCGGGTTGATGTGTTATGCATGATTTCCCACCTGCCACCTTCCTTTCAACA
Source organism: Boleophthalmus pectinirostris (assembly GCF_026225935.1). NCBI lineage: Eukaryota > Metazoa > Chordata > Actinopteri > Gobiiformes > Gobiidae > Boleophthalmus > Boleophthalmus pectinirostris. Next base: position 4,715,087 of record NW_026571070.1, read on the forward strand.
CGTCGTAGGATCTAACGGTTTAAAAAAGACCCTCGCCGCCGCCTCCCCCCCGCCCCCGCCCGCCCGCCCCGGACCCGGCCAATGATCAGCGTCCGCCCACCCGCGCCCGCGAAAGAACCGATCGATACGGGAGACTATATACAGTGAACCGCCATCGATCCGGCTGCCAACACGCGGCGAATAACAAGGCATAATCAAGAATAACAAGGCCTTTCATGTGAATCTCCATCGCCAAATTGGTGCGCGCGCGGCTCGGAACGCGGCGGCCTCGGAGAAAACACAGAAATGAGGCGAAGAGAGAGAAAGAAAGAAAGAAAGAAAAGAGAGAAAGAGAAAGGGGTAGTTAGAAGTTTGAGGAAAGGAGAGGAGGAAACGGTGGGTTAGTTTGGAGTTTGTGCGAGCGTAGAGAAATGTACGTGGAGGGAGAGAGATGAGGGAGGAAGAGAGCGAAGGATGAAGGAGGAGAGGAAGAGGGGGAGAGGTGGAGAGAGAGAGATGGAGGGAAAGGAAAGAGAGAAAGAGAGAGAGAGAGGAGGGTTAGTTAGAAGTTTGTGCAATCGCAGGAGAACCGTTTGTACACAGAGAGGAGGAGACGGAGGGAGGAGAGAGGAAAAAAGAGGTAGAGAGAGAGAAAAAGGAGGATCGAGGAGAGGAGGAGAAATGGAGGGAAGAGGAGGAGAAATGGAGGGAAGAGGAGAAAAAGAGAGGAGGAAACAGTGAGTAAGTTGGAAGTTTGTGCAATCGCAGGAGTAGAGAGGAGGACACAGAGAGAGGAGAGAGAGAGAGAAAAAAAGAGGTGGAGAGAGAGGAACAGAGGGTAGAGAAGGGGAGAAAAAGAGGGAGAGTGGTCGGGAGATGGAGGGAAGAGGAGAAAAAGAGAGGAAGAAACAGGGTTCGTTGGAAGTTTGTGCAATTACAAGCATAACATTTTGTACAAAGGAGGAGACTGAGACAAAAAAGAGGTGAAGAGAGAGAGAAAACAGAGGTGTAGAGAGAGAATGGAGGGCAGAGGAGAGGAGGAGAAGAGGGGGTTTGGAGGAGAGATGGAGGGAAGAGGAGAAAAGAGAGGGAGAGCGGGGAAACGGTGGGTTAGTTTGGAGTTTGTGCGATCGTAGAAAAGCGTATGTAGAGTTAGAGAAGGAAAAGAGACGAGGGAAGAAGAGAGGGAAGGATGAAGGAGGAGAGGAAGAGGAGGAGAGGTGGAGAGAGAGACGAGGGAAGAGGAGAGAGGGAGAGAAAGAGGAGAAACAGTGGGTTAGTTAGAAGTTTGTGCAATCGCAGGCGAACTGTATGTACAGGGAGAGGAGGAAATGGAGAGAGAGAGAGAGAAAAAAAAAGGTGGAGAGAGAGAACAGAGGGGAAGAGGAGAGGAAGAGGAGAGGGGGAGAGGAGGAGAGATGGGGGAAGAGGAGAAAAAAGAGGGAGAGAGGAGAAAACAATGGGTTAGTTTGCAGGTGTAGCTTATGATGAGGAGAGGAGGAGAGAGAAAGAGGGAAGGAAAAGAGAAGGAAAGGGAGATAGAAAAAAGAGAGAGAAAACAGGGGAGAGGAGAGGAGGAGGGGGAGAAGGAGGGAAGGAGAAGAGAGGGAAACTGAGAGAGGAGCGAGGGAAAAAAAGAGGTGGAGAGAAAGAGGACGGAGGAAAGAGGAGAAGTGGTGTAGAGGAGGAAATGTTAGAAGTTTGTTGGGAGGAGGACACGGAGAGAAGAGACAGGAAAAAAAGAGGTGGAGAGAGAAAACGGAGGGAAGAGGAGAGGAGGAGAAGAGGGAGATGGAGGGAAGAGGAGGAAAAAAAGAGGGAGCGAGGAGGAAACTGTGGCTCGGTTCAGAGTTTGTGCAATCACAGAAAAACGTGTGTACAGTTAGAGGAGGAAAAGAGACGGAGGAGGGAAGAAGAGAGGGGAGGATGAAGGAGGAGAGGAGGAGGAGGAGAGGTGGAGAGAGAGATGAGGGAAGAGGAGAGAGAGAGAGAGAGAGAGAGAGAGAGAGAGAGAGAGAGAGGAGGAAATATAGGGTTAGTTAGAAGTTTGTGCAATCGGAGGCCATTTGTACATGAAGAGGAGGAAATGGAGAGAGAGAGAGAAAAAAAGAGGTGGAGAGAGAAGAACAGAGGGAAGAGAAGAGGAGAAAAAGAGGGAGAGTGGTTGGGAGATGGAGGGAAGAGGAGAAAAAGGGAGGAAGAAACTGTTAGTTGGAAGTTTGTGCAATTACAAGCATAACATTTTGTACAAAGGAGGAGGAGACAGAGACAAAAAAGAGGTGAAGAGAGAGAGAAAACAGAGGTGTAGAGAGAGAATGGAGGGCAGAGGAGAGGAGGAGAAGAGGGGGTTGGGAGGAGAGATGGAGGGAAGAGGAGAAAAGAGAGGGAGAGCGGGGAAACGGTGGGTTAGTTTGGAGTTTGTGCGATCGTAGAAAAGCGTATGTAGAGTTAGAGAAGGAGAGATGAGGGAGGAAGAGAGCGAAGGATGAAGGAGGAGAGGTGGAGAGAGTGATGAGGGAAGAGGAGAGAGAAGAGGGTTAGTTAGAAGTTTGTGCAATCGCAGGTGTAACTTATGACGAGGAGAGAAGGAGGGAGGGAAAAGAGAGGGAAAGTGAAAGAGGAGAGAGAGAAAAAAGAGGTGGAGAGAGAGAACGAAGGGTAGAGGAGAGGAGGAGGAGATGGGGGGAGGAGAAAAAGAGAGGAGGAAACAGTGGGTTTGTCGGAAGTTTATGCAAACGCAGAAAAACATGTACACGGAGAAGAGGGGAGAGAAGGAGAGAAGAGAGAGGAGGAGGAGGAGAGGAGGGAAGAGGGAGAGAGAGAAGGACGAGAGGGAAGGAGGAGAGAGAAGGAGAGGAGGAGAGAGAGAGAGGAGGGAGAGAGNATGGAGAGAGAGGAGAGGGAGAGGAGGAAACGAGGAGAGTAGGAGAGAAGCAGAGGAGAGAGAGAGAGAGGAGGAGAGAGGGGAAAGAAGATAGAGAGAATTGGAGAGAAGAGGAGGAGGAGGAGAGCGGAGGAAACATGAGGTTAGTTAGAGGTTTGTGTAACTGCAGACAACCACGTGTCCCCGGAGCGAAAGAAAGGAGAGAAGAAGAGGAGGAGAGAGGAAGAAGGGTGGAAGAAGGAAAGAGAGGAGAGGAGGGGAGAGAGAAGGAGAGGTGGAGAGTGAGAGAGGTAGAAAGAGAAAGAGAAGGGAAGGAGGAGGAGGAGGAGAGGAGAGGAGATAATTAGAAGTTTGTACAATCTCGGGAAAGCAGAGAGAGGGAGAGAGGGGGAAAAAAAAGATAGAGAGAATGGAGGGAAGATGTCCAGAGAGAGGAGGAGAAGAGGAGAAGGAAGAAAAGAGGAGAAGTTGATGCAGTTGCAGACTACAACATATGTCCACGGAGCGAAGGAGAGGAGCGGAGGAAGAGAAGAGAAAGAAAAGAAGAGGAGACCACATGACCAGAAAAAGGAGGAGGAGGAGGAGAGGAAGACGGGAGGAAGAGAGGGAGGAAGAGAAGGAAAGAGTGGAGGAAACGTAGAGCCAAACATAGATAAGTTTGCGCAATCGCAGCCTACACCGTATGTCCAGGGAACGAAGAGAGGAGGAGGAGGAGGAGGAGGAGGGCGGAAAGGAACGAGAGGTGGAAAGGAAAGAAGAGAAGGAGGGAGAGGAGAGGAGAGAAAGAGGGAGGAGGGAGAGAGGAAGAAAGAGATAAGGTTAAGTTAAAAGTTTGTGCCAAGACAGAATAAAACGTATGTCAGGGAAGATTTGGAGAAGAGGAAAGAGGAGAGAGGGAGGGAGAAAGAGAGAGGAGGAGAAGAGGAGAGGAGGAACGAGGGAGGGAGAAAGAAGAGGAGGAGAGGAAGACGACGAAAGGAAGAGAGGAGGAAAAATAGGGTTAGTTAGAGGAGAAGGAGAGGAAGAAAGGGAGAGAGGAGGAGAAAAGAGGAAGATAGAAGGACGATGAAAGAGAGAGAGAGGAGAAGAGGAGGAAAGAATAGAGAAGGATGACAAAAGAGAGAGAGGAGGAAACATAGGGTTAGCTGGAAAGAGAGAGGAACGGAGGAGAGAAGGATGACGAAAGGAGAGGGGGAGGAGGAGAGGAGAAAAGAGGAGAGAAAGACGACGAAAGGGAGAGAGAAGAGGAAAGAGGAGAGAGAGGAGAAACGTAGGGATAGTTAGAGGAGGAGAGGAGAAAAGGAGGGAGGGAGACATGACAGGTAGAAAGAGAGGAGGAAACGGGGTTAGTTAGAGGAGGAGAAGAGAAAAGAAAAGAAAAGGACGATGAAAGAGAGAAACAGGAGGAGAGGAGAGAATGATGACAAAAGGAAGAAAGGAGGAGAGGAGAAGAGAGGAGAGAAGGATGACGAAATGGAGAAAGAGGAGGAGAAGGAAAGGGATAGAGAGGAGGAAACATAGGGTTAGTTAGAGGAGAAGAGGAAGAAAGCAGAAAAAAAAGAGAAGAAAAGATAGAATCAGGTGAAAAAAGAGGAGAGAAGGATGATGAAAGGAAGAAGAGAAGGAGAGAGAAAAAGGAGAGAGGGGACACCGAGAAGAGAGAGGAGGAAACATAGAGTTAGTTAGAGGAGGAGAGAGGAGGAGGAAAGAGGAGAGAAGGACGACGAAAGGAAGTAAGAGGAGGAGAGGAGAGGAGAAAAGAAGAGAGAAGGACGACGAAAGAGAGAAAGAGAGAGAGAGGAGGAAACATAGAGTTAGTTAGAGGAGGAGAGAGAAGAGGAGAAAGAGAAGGAGAGAGAGAGGAGAGAGAAGGAGAATGAAAGGGAGGGGAGAGCGAGAGGAGAAAGAAAAGAGAGGAGGACGAAAGAGAGAGAGAGGAGGAAACATAGAGTTAGTTAGAGGAGGAGAGAGGAGAGAAGGATACGAAAGGGAAAGAGAGGAGGAGGAGGAGAGGAGAAAAGGAGAGAGAGACGGAAACATTGGGTTAGTTAGAGAAGGAGAGGAAGAAAGAGAGAGGAGGAAGAAAGGAGAGGAAGAAAGAGGAGAGAAGGATGACAAAAGGGAGAGAGAGGAGGAGAGGAGAATAGAGAAAAGAAGGACGACGGAAGGGAGAAAGAGGAGGAGGAGGAGAGGAGAAAAGAGGACAGAAGGATGATGAAAGTGAGAGAGAAGAGGAGAAGAAGGAGGAGGAGAGAAAGGAGAGGAGGAGAAGGAGGAGAGAAAGAAAGAGGAGAGAAGGACAACAAAAGCGAAAAAGAGGCGGAAATATAGGGTTAGTTAGAGGAGGAGAAGAGGAGAGAAAAGAGAAGGACGATGAAAGAGAGAAAGAAGGAGGAGGAGAGGAGAAAAGAGAAGAGAAGGGTGACAAAAAGGAGAGAGGAGGAGGAGGAAAGAAGAGAGAAGGACGACGAAAACGAGAAAGAGGAAGAAACATAAGGTTAGTTAGAAGCTTGTGCAAACCCTGTCCATAAGAGGAGGAGAGAGGGAATAAGGAAGGAGAAGAGAAGGAGAGAGGGAGTGAGAAAAGAAAAGATAGATCCAGTTATTATAAGTTTGTGCAGTGGCAGCCTGCACCATATGTCCGGAGAGAAAGAGAGAAACAAGGGAGGAGAGGAGAAGAGGAGGAGAGCGGTGGGAGGAAGTGAGGAAATGAAGAGAGAGTAAAGGAGAGAGAGAGAGAGAGAGGAGGAAGCATAGAGTTAGTTAGAGGAGGAGAGAGGAGAGAAGGAAACGAAAGGGAAAGAGAGGAGGAGGAGGAGAGGAGAAAAGGAGAGAGAGATGGAAACATTGGGTTAGTTAGAGAAGGAGAGGAAGAAAGAGGAGAGAGGGAGGGAGAGAGAGAAGGAAGAAAGGAAGGAGAAGAGAGAAAGAGAAGGACGATGAAAGAGAGAAAGAGGAGGAGAGAATGATGATGAAAGGAAGAAAGGAGGAGAGGAGAAGAGAGGAGAGAAGCACGACGGAAGAGAGAGAGGAGGAAACATAGAGTTAGAGGAGGAGAGGAGAAAAGAGGAGAGAAGGATGACGAAAAGGAAGAAAGAGAGGAGGAGGAGAGAAGAGAGGAGAGAAGGATGACGAAAGGCAGAAAGAGGAGAGAGAGGAGAAAAGGATGACAAAATAGAGAAAGAGGAGGAGAAGGAAAGGGATAGAGAGGAGGAAACATAGGGTTAGTTAGAGGAGAAGAGGAAGAAAGCAGAAAAAAAAAGAAAAGAAAAGATAGAACCAGGTGAAAAAAGAGGAGAGAAGGATGACGAAAGGAAGAAAGAGAAGGAGAGAAGAAAAGGAGAGAGATGGACACCGAAAGAGAGAAAGAGAGAGGAGGAAACATAGAGTTAGTTAGAGGAGGAGGAAGGAGAGGAGGAGGGAGAGGGGAGGAAGGAGGAGGAGTGAAAGGAGAGAGACGAGGAGGAGAGAAGGATGATGAAAGGAAGTAAGAGGAGGAGAGGAGAGGAGAAAAGAAGAGAGAAGGACGACGAAAAACGAGGACAACGAAAGAAAGAGGAAGAAACATAAGGTTAGTTAGAAGCTTGTGCAAACCCTGTCCATAAGAGGAGGAGAGAGGGAATAAGGAAGACGAAGAGAAGGAGAGAAGGAGTGAGAAAAGAAAAGATAGATCCAGTTATTATAAGTTTGTGCAATGGCAGCCTGCACCATATGTCCGGAGAGAAGAGAGAAACGAGGGAGGAGAGGAGAAGAGGAGGAGAGCGGTGGGAGGAAGTGAGGAAATGAAAGAGAGTAAAGAGAGAGAGAGAGAGAGAGAGGAGGAAGCATAGAGTTAGTTAGAGGAGGAGAGAAGGATACGAAAGGGAAAGAGAGGAGGAGGAGAGGAGAAAAGGAGAGAGAGACGGAAACATTGGGTTAGTTAGAGAAGGAGAGGAAGAAAGAGGAGAGAGGGAGGGAGACAGAGAGAGAAGGAAGAAAGGAGAGGAGAAGAGAGAAGAGAAGGACGATGAAAGAGAGAAAGAGGAGGAGAGAATGATGATGAAAGGAAGAAAGGAGGAGAGGAGAAGAGAGGAGAGAAGCACGACGGAAGAGAGAGAGAGGAGGAAACATAGAGTTAGAGGAGGAGAGGAGAAAATAGGAGAGAAGGATGACGAAAAGGAAGAAAGAAGAGGAGGAGGAGGAGAGAGAAGAGAGGAGAGAAGGATGACGAAAGGCAGAAAGAGAAGAGAGGAGAAAAGATGACAAATAGAGAAAGAGGAGGAGAAGGAAAGGGATAGAGAGGAGGAAACATAGGGTTAGTTAGAGGAGAAGAGGAAGAAAGCAGAAAAAAAAGAAAAAGAAAAGATAGAACCAGGTGAAAAAAGAGGAGAGAAGGATGACGAAAGGAAGAAAGAGAAGGAGAGAAGAAAAGGAGAGAGATGGACACCGAAAGAGAGAAAGAGAGAGGAGGAAACATAGAGTTAGTTAGAACAGGAGAGAGGAGGAGGAGGAGGAGAGGAGACAAGGGGAGAAGAAGGAGGAGGAGTGAAAGGGAGAGAGACGAGGAGGAGAGAAGGATGATGAAAGGAAGTAAGAGGAGGAGAGGAGAGGAGAAAAGAAGAGAGAAGGACGACGAAAGAGAGAAAGAGGAAGAAACATAAGGTTAGTTAGAAGCTTGTGCAAACACTGTCCATAAGAGGAGGAGAGAGGGAATAAGGAAGACGAAGAGAAGGAACGAAGGAGTGAGAAAAGAAAAGATAGATCCAGTTATTATAAGTTGTGCAATGGCAGCCTGACCATATGTCGGAGAGAAAGGAGAAACGAGGGAGGAGGAGAAGAGGAGGAGAGCGGGGAGAAGTGAGGAAATGAAAAGAGAGAAAGAGAGAGAGAGAGAGAGAGAGGAGGAAGCATAGAGTTAGTTAGGAGGAGAGAAGGATACGAAAGGAAAGAGAGGAGGAGGAGAGAAAAAGGAGAGAGAGACGGAAACAGGTATTTAGAGAAGGAGAGGAAGAAAGGAGGAGAGAGGGAGGGAGACAGAGAGAGAAGGAAGAAAAAGAGGAGAAGAGAAGAGAGAAGAGAAGGACGATGAAAGAGAGAAAGAGGAGGAGAGAATGATGATGAAAGGAAGAAAGGAGGAGAGGAGAAGAGAGGAGAGAAGCACGACGGAAGAGAGAGAGGAGGAAACATAGAGTTAGAAGAGGAGAAGAGAAAATAGGAGAGAAGGATGACGAAAACGAAGAAAGAAGAGGAGGAGGAGGAGGAGAGAAGAGAGGAGAGAAGGATGACGAAAGGCAGAAAGAGGAGGAGAGGAGAAGAAAAGGATGACAAAATAGAGAAAGAGGAGGAGAAGGAAAGGGATAGAGAGGAGGAAACATAGGGTTAGTTAGAGGAGAAGAGGAAGAAAAGCAGAAAAAGGAAAAGAAAAGATTAGAACCAGGTGAAAAAGAGGAGAGAAGGATGACGAAAGGAAGAAAGAGAAGGAGAGAGAAAATGAGAGAGATGGACACCAAAAGAGAGAAAGAGAGAGGAGGAAACATAGAGTTAGTTAGAGGAGGAGAGAAGAGGAGGAAAGAGGAGAGAAGAAGGAGGAGAGGAGAGGAGAAAAGGAGAGAGAGATGGAAACTTTGGGTTAGTTAGAGAAGGAGAGAAAGAAAGAGAGAGGAGGAAGAAAGAGAGAGGAAGAAAGAGGAGAGAAGGATGACAAAAGGGAGAGAGAGGAGGAGAGGAGGAAAGAGGAGACAAGGACGATGAAAGGAAAAAAGAGGAGGAGAGGAGAATAGAGGAGAGAAGGATGATGAAAGTGAGAGAGAAAAGGAGAAGAAGGAGGAGGAGAGAAAGGGAGAGAGGAGGAGAAGGAGGAGAGAAAGAAAGAGGAGAGAAGGACAACAAAAGGGATAGAGAGGAGGAGAGAAGGATGAGGAAAGGAAGATAGAGGAGGAGAGGAGAGAAGAGAAGGAAAGAAGAGAGAAGGACGACAAAAGCGAAAAAGAGGCGGAAATATAGGGTTAGTTAGAGGAGGAGAAGAGGAGAGAAAAGAGAAGGACGATGAAAGAGAGAAAGAAGGAGGAGGAGAGGAGAAAAGAGAAGAGAAGGGTGACAAAAAGGAGAGAGGAGGAGGAGGAAAGAGAGAAAGAGGAAGAAACATAAGGTTAGTTAGAAGCTTGTGCAAACACTGTCCATAAGAGGAGGAGAGAGGGAATAAGGAAGGAGAAGAGAAGGAACGAAGGAGTGAGAAAAGAAAAGATAGATCCAGTTATTATAAGTTTGTGCAGTGGCAGCCTGCACCATATGTCCGGAGAGAAGGAGAGAAACGAGGGAGGAGAGGAGAAGGAGAGCGGTGGAGAAGAGGAGAGAGAGAGAGAGAGAGAGAGAGAGAGAGAAGAGGAGGAAACATAGAGTTAGTTAGAGGAGGAGAGGAGGAGAGAGGAGAGAAGGATACGAAAGGGAAAGAGAGGAGGAGGAGGAGGAGGAGAGGAGAAAAGGAGAGAGAGACGGAAACTTTGGGTTAGTTAGAGAAGGAGAGGAAGAAAGAGGAGAGAGGGAGGGAGACAGAGAGAGGAGGAAGAAAGGAGAGCAGAAGAGAAGAGAGAAGGATGACAAAAGGAAGAGAGAGGAGGAAACATAGGAGTTAGAGAAAGAAGAGAGAGAGATGAAAGAGAGAAACAGGAGGAGAGGAGAGAATGATGACAAAAGGAAGAAAGGAGGAGAGGAGAAGAGAGGAGAGAAGCCCGACGAAAGAGAGAGAGAAGAGGAAACAGAGTTAGAGGAGGAGAGGAGAAAATAAGAGAGAGGAGAACAAAACGGAAGAAAGAGAGAGAGAGAGGAGAAAAGGATGACAAAAGATAAGAGGAGAGAAGAAAAGATAGAGAGGAGGAAACATAGGGTTAGTTAGAGGAGAAGAGGAAGAAAGCAGAAAAAAAAGAGAAGAAAAGATAGAATCAGGTGAAAAAAGAGGAGAGAAGGATGACGAAAGGAAGAAAGAGAAGGAGAGAAGAAAAGGAGAGAGATGGACACCGAAAGAGAGAAAGAGAGAGGAGGAAACATAGAGTTAGTTAGAGGAGGAGAGAGGAGGAGGAGGAGAGGAGACAAGGGGAGAAGAAGGAGGAGGAGTGAAAGGGAGAGAGACGAGGAGGAGAGAAGGATGATGAAAGGAAGTAAGAGGAGGAGAGGAGAGGAGAAAAGAAGAGAGAAGGACGACGAAAGAGAGAGAGAGAGAAGGAAAGAAAAGAGAAGGACGACGAAAACAAGAAAGAGGAAGAAACATAAGGTTAGTTAGAAGCTTGTGCAAACCCTGTCCATAAGAGGAGGAGAGAGGGAATAAGGAAGGAGAAGAGAAGGAGAGAAGGAGTGAGAAAAGAAAAGATAGATCCAGTTATTATAAGTTTGTGCAATGGCAGCCTGCACCATATGTCCGGAGAGAAGGAGAGAAAAGAGAGCGAGGAGGAGAGAAGGAGAGCGAGGAGAGGAAGCGAGGAAATGAAGAGAGAGAGAGAGTGAGGAAGAGGAAGAGGAAGAGGAGGGGAGGAGGAGGAGAGAGGATTGCTGATGTTATCCTAAAATGTGCGGGTGTAAGCAGCAGAGGCACACAGGAGCTGGACTTTTGGCTCCGGTGTGATGGAGGTTTTCTCTCAGCGTTATCAGAGCCGGACTCTCCGAACGGACCGAGGCCAAACCGGGTAAATACAACGAGACACGACGCTCCAAACACAAGAATATAAAAGTGAAATACCGCGAGTACAACGCTGGACACGAAATACAAGTCGAGGAAAGAAACGCCGCGAGCTTTCTCCATGCGTATTTGAACCGAACTTAAGGTTTTCTCGCTTTCTCTCTCAAGGCGAAAACAAATAAAAAGTTGTACAATGTAATTTTTCTGTTGCGTCTCCATGAAAGTTTTTGGATTCCACAATAAGACGTTAACTAAACAATCTTGGTTTTGGTTTTGTTTTGTTTTTCTTCAGTTAAATGTGTCGTGGCAAACAGTATCTTAAGGCGAGACGCTGCAGGTGAAGAGGAAAAATCTGAAATTTACACATATCGGTTTGGAACTTTTTATCTATACGCTTTAAAATCTAACACTAGGGTTCACTTGCATTCAGCTACTTTACTTTACTCACAGCTACGAGTTTGTGGATGAAAAAAGCCTAAGGTCAGTGTGAATGAGACGAGTAACTTCAACAGAGTCCAGCTCCGTTTCCCAGTCTGTTCCGGTCCTCGTTTTGCTTCCTCCCTGTTTTTCTTAAAGCTCATTCCCTGATCCTCCCAGAGCGTCTCTATATCCTCTCTCTCTTCACTCAGGCCCCGTTTAAACCTACATGGGTATTTTTTTTAAAAAGAGACAGAGACAGAGAGACTTTGTTTGTTCCCATCTTTAAGACGCAAATGACAAATTCGCCTCTGAAAATGACTCTTTCTAAAAACTCTGGATAGAGTGGACATTCTGGAAAACTCCGGTTTGGCGTTTGCATGTAAAGTGAGTTTAGGTTAGGTTAAGTTGCTTTATTCGTACCCGTAGGTAAATTTGCTTTGCAGATTTAAGAGACAGGTTCCACATTTCACATTTCATTCATCCACAAAACACACATAAAAACACGATAAAATGTTACAATAAAGTGTTACAGATGCTCCAGTGCAGAATGGTTTGTTCCATAAACAACCAATTAAAATCCTCCAACACACTTGTCTAAAATCACAATAAATAAATCTTAAATATGTTAAAAACACACAATCTTAAATAAATAGATTACAATTTATTCATAAGTATGATAGCAGCCGGAATGAAGCTCCTCTTAAAATGATTCGTTCTAGATCTTGGGACTAAAAACCTCTGACCAGAGGGAAGCAGCTGAAACTCTGAGTTTAGTGGATGTTGCACGTCTCCCAAAATACTCTGGGACATCGTCTGTAAGTGTCTCGAGTCCAGAGAGTCCAGCGGCTCTGTTTAGGAGCTGATGCACCAAAAGTGCGACCATCCATCCATCCATTTTCTTCCGCTTATCCGTGGCCGGGTCGCAGGGGAAGCAGTCTAAACAGGGACTCCCAGACTTCCTTCACCCCAGACACTCCTCTGGGCTGATCCTGAGGCGTTCCCAGGCCAGCCCAGAGACATAGTCCCTCCAGTGTGTCCTGGGTCTTCCCCAGGGCCTCCTCCCGGTGGGACATGCCCGAAACAGGCCCAGGAGGCATCAGGAACAGATGCCCGAGCCTCAACTGGCTCCTCTTGATGTGGAGGAGCAGCATCTCTACTCTGAGCTCCTCCCGTGTGACTGAGCTCCTCACCCTGTCTCTAAGGGAGCACCCAGACACCCTGCAGAGGAAACTCATTTCGAGCGCTTGTATCTGCGATCTCGTCCTTTCGGTCACTACCCAGAGCTCATGACCATAGGTGAGAGTAGGAACGTAGACTGACCGGTAAATCGAGAGCTTCGCCTTTCGACTCAGATCGCTCTTCACCACAACGGTCTAATACAGCGACCGCATCACTGCAGACGCTGCACCGATCCACCTGTCAATCTCACGCTCCGTCCTCCCCTCACTCAAGAACAAGACCCTGAGACACTTGAACTCCTCCACTCGAGGTGCGACCAGTGTTTCCCTTTTGTTCTGATGATGATGATGAAGCGTCAGAGCAGCAGTCGTGTTTCTTCCAGTCAAACACTTTTCCATGTGTTTGTATTTGCACACAGCTGATGTTTCATATCCACGACCAGAGATCAATGAGGCTCAGAGGTCAGTGATTTTAACACTTCTTCTTGTTTCAGATCTGTGGAGAGGCGAGCCGCTCACTAATGCACGTTGTTTTTCAAGGTATTTGTGAGTAAAACTTACAGCTGTAATGAAATAAAAGCTACAGGTTTGAATCTGATTCAGGCGCCGCCCAGAGGTTTGGTGTAGTTATGACGACGCTCGATGGTGTATTGATGTGGGTTGATGTAAATGAAAACTTTTTTGAAAACAATGTTATGTGCACGATGTTATTTTGGAAAATGGAGTGAGAGAAATATTTGTTTCTCAACATACCGGACTCTGTGCCATATAGTTTTTATATCCTCTGTTCATTCAGTCTGTGCCAGATTACACCAGATCACCTGTTTTGTTTCTTCCAGCATTTTTTGAGCCCTAAGGTTGAGTTGACATGGAATGAGCGAGCGATATTACTTTATTACTTTATGTGTTTGAACTTAAGCCGAACAAAAGTTTTGCTAACGTTTTTTTTTTCAAAGACTAATACATGTCCAGATCCTTGTACCTGATGCTGATCTAAATCATTGTAGAATAAAACCTGTTTTTTTCTAACTTGTGTATTTAAGCAATGTTTACTTGCTCAATTCAAGGCAGTCGGTTTCATGGTTTTACCAAATAAGGTGAACTGACTCTTAAAGTAAATGTTACTACATATTTCAGATTTGAGGAACTGACTGATTCGTTGGCTCAGCTTCACAACATGAGTTCTATGAATGAAAACTAGAGTTCACTTCACTTGCTGCGCCTGGTTAGATGAAAGAGAAACTTCCTGAACACTACACTGAGGAATTACTTCCACACTCCACTTTAGTCAGATTTTTCAAGGCGATCGGTTTCCTAGATTTTTTCAAGTAAGGTTTACATATTAGATTTGACAGTTTGTAGTTCGCTCAAATAGATGCAAGACGGAAAAAAAATGTATATTCTAAGTTTTTCACCATGTATAGTTTGTATATATATATATATATATATACAAATATACAAATATATATATATATAATGTATTTTCAGAAAACGGTCTTTGAATTTACAATGAGTGCGTATACATGCACATCAATAACCCGGTTATGATCGGGTTTTTTGAGTATCCCGGTTTCTTGATGGTGCATGTAAACGCAGTAATCCGGTTTCAGTAACCCGGTTATGGCAGTATCCCGGTTATTAGAAACCGGGTTACTGTAGCTGGTTTATTCCGATAGTAACCGGGATACTTGTGACATGTAAACACAGTATCGCGGTTACTGCAACATAAAGTTGAGTGTGCATGCGTCCAAAAGACACTTTCCAGCCTTTCACCACAACAGTAGTGACATAAACAAATTGACCAACATAAATAAAGTGACCAAACGAGTGAATTGACTGTAAAATAAAGAGCTGCGCTAAACCTGCACACGTATAATCTGCACTCGTACGACCTGCACTCGTGTGACGCTGAAAAACTAAAACATGAACTATCTCCTATACAACACACGCACAGAACACACTTACCATCATCAGCACCTCTTCTGTCACAGAAATAACACACATAATCCACAGAGTCGTGTCATTTAGTCCAAAAGAAACTGATCGCATCAGCGGCGCAAGGAGCGAGTTGTTTTTATCGCCGCTAACAGTTTATGCTAATTAGCCAAACGGTCTTAAGTTTCGTTTCTGTAAAACGTAAACAAATGTGATCAGAGCTGAATTATCTGATCAAACGGGCTGATGTGTCTATAGTGTTTATGGTTTATATGTTGTAAAGTTGAGTTTATTTATGCAGAAGATTTTAATGAAGAATCTGCACAGTGGATTGTGGGAGATCTCGTAGCTCCTTAGCTTCTTATGCTAAAGGAGCTCACGGTTTGTATTTTTCCTGGTTTATGAAATTGATTTAAGTTAATTTTTGCACCTGCGCATTTGTAAGATTATGTCAAGAAACCGGGATACTCCATTTGATCATGTACATGCGGATATGAGTGTCCCGGTTTCTCAGTGCGCATGTAAACGCAGTAACCCGAATACTGACATAACCGGGATATGGCTAATAACCGGTTTACTGATGTGCATGTATACGCACTCACTGTTCCATGTAACTGTAAGGCTGAAAGTTGATTAAATTAAATAATGCAACAGTTTTCAGTGGACTAACGTGGACTATTCCATTGTTTCTGTTGAAAACTTGCACGCTGAGAGACAAAACTGACCAAAAAAACCACAAAAAATAAAAGTATAAAAATAAATAAATATAAAAATATAGAAATAAAACTTGCATCCTTACTCTGAACATGGTCGCCCCTCCATAGATCTGACCTAAATCTGCCAGTCAGCATATACTGTACTTGTCGTCATGGAGATAAACAGGTATAATGTCATGCTGTGTGACATTCCAACATTTCCAGAGAAACAAATTCTTACCGTATCTTGATGTTTAAAGCCACATTGAGGAACATTCTGGGCAAAACAGTAACGTCTGATGAGATTTGTCATGTTAATTGTTAATCTTTAAAGCTCAAACTGATTGTCTTTAGTCGTGTTATTTCTCCGGCGTCGTCCTGTGGAGCTGCCGGGAGACTCGCCGTGGCCCTCGGTGCACCCGACTGTCTCATTAACTAACAGCAGGCTCCAGATGGTCTCCGGTTCAACTCCAAAGTCACCTCGTCCTTTGGCAAATTATTTTAACATTCGCAAAGTGCCCCACGTCCAAGAGCACGGGTTTACAGGGGAACGGAGGAACGGCCCGGAAAAAACGTGATGAGTTTATAGCATTTTTGGATTAAAAGAACAAGTTAGATAAATGAATAAATAAATAAAAATAGTGGTGGGGGTCCAGGTGAAGTTAAAACCATACTTCGGAACATTTTCCATTTTCCATACTGTGGAAAATGATAGTGTAATGTTAATTTTGAGGCTAGGAAACACGACTTCGGCTAAGATGTTAACAGGACCAGAAGAGCGTTTTGTTGAAGGAGCCCGGGGTGCGAATGAAAACCACAAAACACTACTTTGATTATTATATACGTGCATTGAAGATAAAGTGAAAGGCAAAGATACATTTTAAACAAACAAAACACCAAAGTTCAAGTTCCACTTTTTTGGGGGAGGAAAAAGTAAATTAAAGTTTGTCAAACAAAAGTAGGTTTATGTTCAAGAGAGTTCCATTATTATCCACGATTTGGGAATTAATCCACTGTTCAAGAAGTACAGTGTGTTTAATCCACTGTTAGAAAATCGCAGTTGTTATAATCCAGTGGTGGACTGAGCATTTCACTCCTAGACCTTCAGCAATGCTCCGTCTGAAACAATACATCTTCAAGAAATATTTTATGGTTATAAAAGCATCTTATTCTACAGAAACACAGTGTAAAGAGTCGTGGAGATTCTGTGCACGGAGAAGTGAGGAGCGCTGGGGCTAAACCAGGACTGTTTGTCGGGACTGGCCCGAAGGTGAGCCCACGTAGACTGTCAGGTGACCGCAGACGAAAGAACCGCAACGAAGCCGGTGCTTCACGCTGCACGGGGCTCAGTGCAGCTGTTGCCTGATCGCGTTTTGTGGACTGTCTGCTCCGCGGGGTCGGGGATCTGTCTGTCTCTCTCTCAAGTCCAAAATTAGTCCTGGTGTCGTCCTGATTTAAACCTGGTTTAGTCCTGGTTTAGACCTAGTGTAGTCCTGGTTTAGACCTGGTTTAGTCCTGGTTTAGACCTGGTTTTAGACCTGGTCCTGTTTAGACCTGGTTTAGACCTGGTTTAGAGTTCCTGGTTTAGTTCTAGTTTAGACCTGGTTTTAGTTTACCTGGTTTTAGTCCTGGTTTAGTTCTGGTTTAGTCCTGGTTTAGTCCTGGTTTAGACCTGGTTTAGTCCTGGTTTAGTCCTGGTTCCGAGCTGCAGTTTGCTGTTTTGTCTGGTTCTGTCCAATCACGGGTCTGAATCCGGTGACGTCGTCGTTCACTGTTAAAGGCTCTGGTGACACCAACTCAAAATCTGATTGGTTGAAGCAACAGTTTCACGGACATTTATTTTGTGTTCGAGTTCCTGCAGATCGGATTGTGAAGACCTTGACTCTGCCTGGCAACAAGTGATGGCTGAAATGTGATTGGTCAAATGTTTTAATATGAAAATACACGTGTGGAAGCAAAACAAGCATCAGAAAAGTTCTGAAAGAAAGAGGACAGACCATTTGGAATTATTTATTATTATTATTATTATTAATTAATTAATAATTATTAATATTATTATTATTATTATATTATTATTATAAATTTAACATCAGTCTGTGATTCAGATCTGTTTTTAGGGCAGCAGAGAAGGTCTTGCAGGTCATGACGGACCACCACTGTTATGATCCACGGGTTGGAAATTGCAATTTATGACTCACGTTTGAGAAGGTTCGGGAGGAGGTGGAGGAAAAAAACAGAAACAGTTTGTCCTACCGCACAGGTGTCTAACTATATTATTCAAAGAAATAATATTTCCATCTTAACAAACAGGATGAGGCCCTTCTCCAGGCCAAATATGAGTCAGGTTTGTGGAGATGAAAGTCCACTCAGAAAAGAACTACAAACAACCAAACTGAGAGAAAAAAAAACAAAAAAAAGAAAGAAAGAAAAGCGCTATCAGTGATATTATGTCAAGAGCAGGATTCAAACCCTCGACCTTTGGATCTGTGGACACTCTGATCTGGCACAAACCACCTGAGCTTCTGCCACCTGAGATTTATTTATTTATTTTTTTGCTATAAATCTTGATTTCTCAGTTTGACAAAAGTCACTTCAGGATCTACTTTTTCTTCTCTTAAAGACTCACTGAGCTGCTCCCTGTGGCCCTGTAACCTCAGCATCGAACAACACACGTCTGTACTGTACAAAAACACACACACAGGTCTGTTATGTGTGTATCCTACAGAGACACGTACAGGTGTGTTTGTGTGTGTGTTTGTGTGTGTGTGTGTGTGTGTGTGTGTCTGCTGTGTGCTCCTTCCGCCTCATTACTCGTGACAGCTCATTTGTCGACTCCAGCAAAACAATTTGAATCAATGGGAGCGTATCTCACACCAGTCCATAATGTGGCCGTTAGCTCAGACGATGTCCTGCTCTAATCGTTTATGGAGGTCCGGGATGTCACAGTGTGTGTGCGCCGCGCTCCGAGCCCACACACTGCGGTCTCTTTAATTATGTTTATTTATCATATCTCGGCGGCTAATGGAGCAGAAGGAGTCCAATTGACTTTGATATGTTTGCATTAGCTAATAAAGCCTTCATGGGGACAGAATCGCTCGTAAACTGTTTACAGGGAGGTGGGCTCATGTCCCAGAACTCAAGTCGGCCTCTGAAGTTGGTCCATTTAAAGCTGTGCGACTTTTTTTTTCCCGGAGGAGGCGCGGCCACCTGTCTGCGTCTGGTTCATCTGGGGTCAGCTCTGAGCTCTCGCCGCTCAAACCTCCCACACTGTTACATAGTTGTGTTCAAACTTTGTAGTGACGTCATGTTGGGGGTGTTCTACATGCATGTGGATGGCAGAATGTTCAGCACTTACCATTTTAATACATGGTCATCAATTAATGGGCTCGGTCAAGCAGAAGTAAACAGCAAGGCCAAAAATTCAAGTTAATGCATCTGATATAAAAATGTATTGAACAGATACATATGTACTCTAGTTTATGAAACTGTTGACCTTTTTTCTGTACCATTTTTGGTTCTAAAGTTACAAACGTTTTAAACAGACCATGTATGAAACATGGAACAAAAAAATATTTCCCAAATTTCAAAGACCTGCAAATCATGTAAATAAATGGATGTATTTCATCATATCTTGTGTTATTCCAGCTTTGAACTCCTTTCATTTTGAAGTAATATTAAAGTATTTGGAAGAAAAAAGTTGACAAATTATGTAAAATCCTGCACCTTCTACTTGCTTGAACAATTTTCACTCCATTACTTTTCCCTCCGTTACCATGAACTTTCTTAATAAAAAATCTCATTACTCAAAAAGTAAGAGGTTTTTCAACCTAATCTTTGTACCATATGGTAGAAAACTATATGAAGCAAATATTCAAACCAGTTTGTTAAGGATATGTAAGTGAGAACCAAGCTAGTTATCACTGTTTGGATTTATTGACCAAAAAGTGCTGCATATTTCATTCCCTCCGTTACCGACATGAGTTTTTTAAATTTTTTGTCAACAACTTGAAAGAATATCACAGGTTTAACTTGACCCTGTTGGAGTGTAACTCTTTCCTACATTCTGATACTTTACTTATTTCAATAGTCCCTCTAGTTTCTGAATAAGAGACATTTGAATGTAAAATATCTGCCCTGTTTCCCTGCATTACCGCTTGAGCGGACCCTAATGCAGATGTAAGCAAACAAAGCAAAAACAGTTCTTAAATAGTCTTGTGTGTTCCTCCTGTACCACTGTCACTTGGCTCTACTGCACATGTCTCCTGCAGAAAGAGCCTCTGTCCTGCTGCAAGTCGTGAAATATTCAGCTAAAAATGGTAATCGAGCAAGCAGCAGAAAGAAAGTTTAGAGTGAATAAACGCATCCCACTGGGAAATCAAACATGGTGGTTTGATTCTCACTTTTTCGGGAAATCCTTGGTGACCTGAAGTCCGAAATTCGTGATGCATGTATGTAAACCTACGCCCTTGCTCCAGGTCTGTTTTTGAAGAGGTAACTACTTTATAACATGTTTAAAAGACACAAGAGTCTATTTTTTGTAATATAGAAGCTTTAAAAAATACAAGTTTGCATGGAGGTGTTTTTAGGATGTGCAGTTTTGGGCATTCTTGCACAAACAGTTTAACACTGTGTTCTCATTTCAAACACATCTAAATACATCTCCTCCCGTAACCATCTCCCTTATTACTCACCGGAGCGCCTCGGCCTTCCCCACAAACTCTGAAGTTATCATAATCCGGCTTTTTGAGGTCACCGTGACTTCTTCTCCGTCTTTTTCTACCTTCACAATAACAACAGGAGCAGCAGCAGCAGCGGTAGGAGCAGTGGCGTGTAATCGATTCATCACTCAATCCAAGTTTTCTCAAAGATCTCCCATCAGGCCCTGCTCAAACCGCCGACTGCCCACCTCCTGGCAATGGCACAGAGCCGTAAACACAAGCGCGGCTCTGATGTGAAAATAGATAGATGGAGAAAGAACAAACAAAGGAATATAAAGGTTTAGCTCCGTCCCCAGTGAACTGTGTATAGCATTTCAGTAACGGGCTTTGAGTTGAATGCAAGCGAGCTGCAAAAATCTGAGTTTGTTGAGGTCATTTTTTTGCTAATTTGAACTGGGGTGAGATTTTCTGGTTTTAAACGTGCTCCACCGGATTTTGTGAGTTTGTTTTAAGAAGTTTTGTCGAGGTACAAAGTTATACCACACTTTCCTAATGAATTGTGCATACGTTTACATATGCATTTATATAATTTTACCTCATTTGACACCAGTTTCTTGCTTTGTTTGCTACTTATTTTGAGTTTATTATTATTATTTATATGTAGTTTGTTATTATCATGCATTGTGATGTGTGTGCGAGCTACTGTGACCAAACAATTTCCAAATTTTCAATAAAGTTTGTCTAAGTCTAAACATTTCTAGTATTCTGATTATTCACCACAATGACTTTTTAAGCAGTTTTTCCAACTTTTACAGGCAATTTTGCTCACGACTAGCATGCTAAGAGTGCACTTCCTGGATAAACACTTTAGAATTAGTTGCAGAGACAGACATGTAGCATAAAATACATCCATCCATTTTCTTCTGCTTATCCGGGGCCGGGTCGCGGGGGCAGCAGTCTAAGCAGGGACTCCCAGACTTCCTTCACCCCAGACACTTCCTCCAGTTCCTCCGGGGGAACCCCAAGGTGTTCCCAGGCCAGCCGAGAGACATAGTCCCTCCAGTGTGTCCTGGGTCTTCCCCGGGGCCTCCTACCGATGGGACATGCCCGAAACACCTCCCGAGGAAGGCGTCCAGGAGGCATCCGGAACAGATGCCCCAGCCACCTCAACTGGCTCCTTTCAACGTGGAGGAGCAGCAGCTCTACTCCGAGCTCCTCCCGTGTGACTGAGCTCCTCACCCTGTCTCTAAGGGAGCATAAAATCCTATTGTAAAATTATACAAGATGTGCTTAAAGGTGCTACGTGAAAAAAGCCTTTTAAAACTGAACACAGACAGCGACATAAAATCACATAGTAAAATTAAATAAGTTTATCATAAAGGCGCTGTATTTGATTTTAAAACTGAAAAACAGAATATTCACACATAGACAGGGTGGGACAAGTGTCTTGCTCACGGACACAAAAACAATATGCTCTATCGCAGGGGGTCATCAAACTAAGGCCCACGGGCCAACTATGGTCTGCAACGCCCCTTTGACCGGCCCCCGCAGCCCCTCTGCCCCCCACCATATGAACTGGCCCTATGAGGCAATCCTCAAAAATGTCATGGCCTATTTTTTTAAATTACATTTTGGCAAATAATAACACGTCTGTATCTTGTACTTTGTTGATTTTATTTTTTTTTTTTAAATAAAAAAGCATATTTAAATGAAGTATTTATATTTATATTTAAATAATTATATGATGTATTTACATTTGCCACCAAATTTTCGTCACGTGACAAACTCGAGCTCAAGCAGTGACAGACGCACGTGCAGAGTTCTGTAGTGCAGTTAAAGACGGCAAATGTCTTGTGTTAAAGTACGAAAACTTGACAGAAAGTGTCGAACAAAAGTGGACGACCGATTATTTTTTTTTGTTCAGTGTCAGGACCGTGCAGTTTGTCTGATATGTAAAGAAAGTTTCAAAGAATATAATCTGCATCGTCAGGGTCGTACAATTCTGCTATACGACCCTGACCTGACCCCGACCTCCATCACAGTCAGGAGCGATAATGTGACCCCAGAGAAAAACGTTTGGTGACCCTTGTTATGCGGCATGAGCAGTTTCAATGTAAACCTTCATTCCACAAGTACTGCGCGTATAGAAAAGGTCTGAGTCATCGGGTCGAGACATTTCAGCTGACAAACCCAGAAATCATTATAAATCTACTTGATAATGGCTTTGCTGTACTCGTAAAGCTCGCAACAACTAGCATGCCAACAGCGCACTTCCTGTTTTTTGAAGAATAAAAAGCTTTAAGAGTAGACGTAGACAACACAAAACAGAACACAACAGCTCCCAACGCGACCAATCACTCATGCATCTCATCGCATAGACGCACGTAGACTCCAGTACACATAGAGAAGGTGAGTGAAGTGTCTTGCTCAAGGACACAGCAACAATATGTTCTGTAGCGTGAGAAATGTCAATGTAATCCCTCATTCGTCCAGGCAGTGTTCATTTTAGAAAAGGTTTAAGTCATCAGGAAATTTTTATGAATCTACTTGATAATGTCTTTGCTGTACTAATAAAGCTTACAACAACTAGCATGCCAACAGCGCACTCCCTGGTTGTAAGCAATGTAATCACTCATTCAGGCAGACAGTGTGCGTTATAGAAAATATTTGAGTCACCGGGTCGAGACATTTCAGAGGATAAACCCAGAAATTATTATAAATTTACTAACAAACACTAGCATGCTAACAGTACACTTCCTGTTTTTGAAGAATAAAAAGCTAGAAAGAGTAGATGTAGACAACACACAGCAATAGACAGTTCCCAACATGATCAATCGCTCATACACACGTCGCATTCAGGCACAGACAAGGTGGGTGAAGTGTCTTGCTCAAGGACACAACAACAATGTGCTCTATAGCTTGATTAATTTCAGCGTAATCCTTCATTCAGCCGGGCCCGCGTGCGTTACAGAAAAGGTCTGAGTCACCGGGTCGAGACAATTCGGCGGACAAACCCGGAAATCATTACGAATTTATTTGATAATGTCTTTGCTATACTGGTAAAACTTACAAGAACCAGCATGCCAACAGTGCACTTCCTGGTTGTAATCAATGTAATCCTTCATTCAACCAGCCAGTGTACGTCATAGAAAAGGTTTGAGTCACCAGGTCGAGACATGACAGCTGACAAATCGAGAAATTAATACAAATGTACTTGATAATGACTTTGTTGTACTAGTAATGTTTACAACAACTAGCATGCCAACAGCGCACTCCCTGGTTGTAATAAATGTAATCCCTCATTCAACCAGTCAGTGTGCTTTATATAAAAGATTTGAGTCATCAGGACGAGATAAATCAGCAGACAAACCCGGAAATTAATACAAATTTACTTGATAATGTCTTTGCTGTATTAGTAATGTTTACAAAAACTAGCATGCTAACAGTGCACTCCCTGGTTGTAATCAATGTAATAGTTCATTCAACCAGCCAGTGTGCATTATAAACAAGGTTTGAGTTACCATACCGAGACATTTCAGCAGAGACACCCGTAAATCATTACAAATCTATTTGATAATGTCTTTGTTGTACTAGTAATCTTTACAACAACTAGCATGCCAACAGCGCACTCCCTGATTGTAAGTAATGCAATCCCTTATTCTCACAGCCAGTGTGCTTTATAGAAAAGATTTTAGTCACCAGGTCGAGACAATTCAGCTGAAAAACCCAGAAATCATTACTAATCAACTTGATAATGTCTTTGTTGTACTAGTAATATTTACAACTAGCATGCTAACAGCACACTTCCTGTTCTTTTTTTTTTTTCTTTTGAAGAAGAAGAAGAAGAATACAAAGCTACAAGAGTAGACATAGACAACACACAGCAGTACACAGCTCCAAACACGACACAGGTACATGCATTCAGGCACAGATAAGGTGGGTGAAATGTCTTGCTCAAGGACACAACAACAATGTGCTCTATAGCGTGAGTAATTTCAGCGTAATCCTTCATTCAGCCGGGCCCCCGTGCATTACAGAAAAGGTCTGAGTCACCGGGTCGAGACAATTCGGCAGACAAACCCGGAAATCATTATGAATTTATTTGATAATGTCTTTGCTATACTGGTAATACTTACAAGAACCAGCATGCCAACAGTGCACTTCCTGGTTGTAATCAATGTAATCCTTCATTCAACCAGCCAGTGTACGTCATAGAAAAGGTTTGAGTCACCAGGTCGAGACATGACAGCTGACAAATCGAGAAATTAATACAAATGTACTTGATAATGACTTTGATGTATTAGTAATCTTTACAACAACTAGCATGCCAACAGCACACTCCCTGATTGTAAGTAATGCAATCCCTTATTCTCACAGCCAGTGTGCTTTATAGAAAAGATTTTAGTCACCAGGTCGAGACAATTCAGCTGAAAAACCCAGAAATCATTACTAATCAACTTGATACTGTCTTTGTTGTACTAGTAATATTTACAACTAGCATGCTAACAGCACATTTCCTGTTTTTTTTTATTTTATTTTTTTTATGAAGAAGAAGAAGATTACAAAGCTACAAGAGTAGACATAGACAACACACAGCAGTACGCAGCTCCAAACACGACACAGGTACATGCATTGAGGCACAGACAAGGCGGGTGAAGCGTCTTGCTCAAGGACACAACAACAATGTGCTCTATAGCATGAGTAATTTCAGCGTTCATTCAGCCGGGCCCGCGTGCGTTACAGAAAAGGTCTGAGTCACAGGGTCGAGACAAACCCGGGAAAATCGTTCTGAATTTTTCCCTTTTTATCTCCCCGTATCCGGCTCTCGCTTTCACCTGCCGATAATAGACGGATTTGAAAGCGCGAATAAAAAGCTCGTAACGGCCGCGCCTCCCTCCACAGATCTGCCTCTCGCCGCTCGCCGTCTCTCCGCGAGGCCACCGCGCTCGTATTGTGCGGCTGTAATCTGCGTACTTGACACAGGCGCTTTTTAACGGCGCGTGACTCATTGTGATGTTCAAAAAAAGAGAGGATCCTCCGAGAGCTCGGTGACTCACGGTTTCAGAGAGGCTTTAATTTCTCTTAGAATATTAATCCACTCACAGGAAATTGTGCCGTGAACTGAGGACAAATAATAAAGAAAAAACAAAAAAATTGGACAAAACGCTCATATCGTGTGGAAATAGTGGTTCTTAAAGGTCCTATATGCGCAAAATCGACTTTTGTGAGCTTTAAGTTGTGTTAAAAAGTTGTTTCCTCGCCAAAAAACAGACCTGGAGTTGTGTTTCGTTTCACTCGCAAGTGTCTGAGAACGTCTCCAAAGCTCAAGATGCTCTGTTCCACCTTGTGATGTCACGAAGAGGTAGTTTTCAAAAGTTTCAACAGCTCCTTTTACCTTTTATATCAGTCGAGATTGGATGATTTCAGCTCCAAAATAGCCAAATGACAAGCACCTTCTGTATTACACAGCAAAACGTGGAGAGTTAAAATTGACTCTCACAGAATCAATTTTAACATTTTCTCAGTGTTTATATGAGTCCAATCTGTTCTAGAGTTAATTTAACATTTTTGGTAAAGTAAACTGGACCAAAGTTCCTTTTTAACCCTGAAATTAAGAGTTGCATGAACGTTTTGAGAGTAAACAGATGACACTTTGTAGAGTTATCCTGATTTAGTGAAACAACAAGCAGATGTGTTTTATTTTTACACTTTATTTGAGTTAATTTAAGATGAAATTATTTACAAAACTGGTCCAAACTGGTCTACTCTTACGGGAGTTTGAAGTGGTGGGAGAAGCCAAATTAACACTAAGAGAAGTGGAATAAACACTAGAGGAAGTTGAATTAACACTAGAGGAAGTTGAATTAACACAAGAGGAAGTTGAATTAACACTAGAGGAAGTTAAATTAACACTAGAGGAAGTTAAATTGAATTGAATTACACTAGAGGAAGTTGAATTGAATTAACACTAGAGGAAGTTGAATTAACACTAGAGGAAGTTGAATTAACACTAGAGGAAGTTGAATTAACACAAAGAGGAAGTTGAATTAACACTAGAGGAAGTTGAATTAACACTAGAGGAAGTTGAATTAACACTAGAGGAAGTTGAATTAACACTAGAGGAAGTTGAATTAACACTAGAGGAAGTTGAATTAACACTAGAGGAAGTTGAATTAACACTGGGGGAAGTTGAATTAACACTAGAGGAAGTTGAATTAACACTAGAGAGGAAGAAGAATTAACACTGAATTAACACTAGAGGAAGTTGAATTAACATGAATTAACACTGGAGGAAGTTGAATTAACACTAGAGGAAGTTGAATTAACACTAGAGGAAGTTGAGGAAGTTGAATTAACACTAGAGGAAGTTGAATTAACACTAGAGGAATGTTAGAGGAAGTTGAATTTTAACACTAGAGGAAGTTGAATTATAACACTAGAGGAAGTTGAATTAACACAAGAGGAAGTTGAATTAAACACTAGAGGAAGAATGAATTAACACTAGAGGAAGTTGAATTAACACTAGAGGAAGTTGAATTAACACTAGAGGAAGTTGAATTAACACTAGAGGAAGTTGAATTGAATTAACACTAGAGGAAGTTGAATTAACAACTAGAGGAAGTTGAAGTTTTAACACTAGAGGAAGTTGAATTAACACTAGAGGAAGATGAATTAACACTAGAGGAAGAAATTAACACTAGAGGAAGTTGAATTAACACAAGAAGAAGTTGAATTAACACTAGGAGAAGTTCAATTAGATTCAACCATATCAACTCTGGCAAATAACCCCAACTCAAACCCCCAATATGACTTTTTGTGGTAAAAACAATTCACAATATTTCACCCTGAAAATTTTAATCCTTCGATTTTTGCTGTGCACCACATGACATCACAAGGTGGTTTTCTGTTTGAGGGAAGAACTCAGCGTAAATCTGCAGGGTTTGAGTGTTAAACATGAATGAATGAATGAAACAAAACACAACTCCAGGTCTGTTTATGATGAGGAAACTATATTAAAACATGAATCAGAAAATAGTGTAATATGGATCTTTAAGGATTATTATAGAAATAAACCATTACTGACTGGAACAAGACTGAACAGCCAGTAATGTTGTAGGTAAATAAAGTATGAATTTCTCTTTTGTGGTTAATTACACACTCACCAAGACATGTACAGGGTTACATTTGAGCCTCTTTGACATCCTGTTGAGTGTATTTTTATATCTATGTATGTTTTGTGGCGTGGCTGGTCCTCTCGCTGCAGACCTGTTCGCCCTCCACACACCTCAGCGCACTCGTCGCTTTGTCCGCTCCCCTGCATTGGCTGTTACTTGGTGCAGACTTTATCGTTCCTGTTGTTAGCCGCAGTTAGCTTTTTGTGTTTGACCCGGTTGGACCGTCTGTCCTGTTTTTGCCTTTTGTTTGGTCAGGTTAAGTCTGGGCATGGCTTTCTTTAGGTTAGTGATGGTGGCCCCGGCTTCTAGCCCCTGTACCGAGTCATGGCACGGTGGCTGAGTGGCTAGCACTCATGCCTCACAGCAAGAAGGTTCTGGGTTCGATCCCCAGGTCGCCCAGGGCCTTTCTGTGTGGAGTTTGCATGTTTCTCCCTGTGTCTGGATGGGTTTCCCCCATCAACCCAAAACATGCTACAGGTCTCCAGAACAGTTGATAGTTAAGGTCAGTTAAATACAATCAATCAATGAACCTGTCCAAGGACGACAGGTGGAAATTAGCACTGATGCTACAACCTGATGTACAATGCATCTCTTCTGTCAAGGTTAATGCGAAAATTGTGCGCTGTCCCTGTCTCAAATAAAAAAATAAAATAAAATAAATCTGAGTGCAGCATCCTTAAAGCAACCTTTAAAGTAAATTAAAAGTAACTTAGAAAAACAAAACAATTTCTTTAATATGTTTGATCCTCCACATGTCATAACACATGTTTCTAATTCAACAGCGTAATATGGGCCTTTTAAAAATAATAAGTAAATAAGTAAGTAAATCTTTATTTATATAGCACCTTTCACAGATAAAAAATCACAAAGTGCTTTACAGAACAAAAACAACATAGATAAGAACAGAGGAATTACAGACACAGTCAATTAAAAGCCTGTCTAAAGAGTTAAAAGTGTCTTGAGCTGCTTTTTTAAAGAGTCTATAGAGTCTGCCTCACGTAGGGCTGGGGGCAGGGCGTTCCATAATTTGGGAGCCACAGCCTGAAAGCAGACGTCACCCCGAGTTTTAAATCGGATCTTTGGGACCATCAAGAGGACCTGACCAGAGGACTGGAGGGTGCCGCCCGAGGAGCAGGGGCACAGTAAGTCACTGATGTACTGGGACCTGTCCATTTAAAGCTCTGAAAGTTAAAACCAAAATTTTAAAATCAACACGGAACTTAACAGGAAGCCCGTGCACTGAAGATAAAACAGGTGTTAATGTGAGTTTGTCTGTTACAATACAGTGTGGTGAACATGTCCCCGTGTAGTATTTTAAAAGAACAGTGTGTAACTTTCTGGTGGTGGCACTTCACTTGCTTAAGGCCCCATCCACACTAGTTTGAGTCGTTTTCGTTGTGGATGCAGTGTTCGTTCACACTAATCTGATGGAAAACGGCTCCAGAGACGGAACGATTTGGTGTCTCCAGCTCCCATGAATTGATCTGAGTACAGATCTGATCTGGCACCGTGTGGACGCCTGAAAACACTGATACACTGATGTATAAGTCCTAGTTGTGTTCTTATTGGACCACGTCACTGCGACCTGCTCCTTCCTGATTCGCTGGGTTCGTGACATTGGTCATGTGACGCTATTGTTGAAAACAGTTTAAACAAACCAGAGACAAACAGGAAACAGTGAATCTACAACTACATGCTCGTAGAAAATACAGTTTTCATGCTTGTCATCTTCCTGAGCTCAAAATCGCCTGCTGCAAGTTCGGACTCCATTTCTCCATGCTCCACTTCCTTGTTTTACAGCTTGGTCATGTGACGAGCGTTTCAGGCAGTTTCGTGTTACTGTGTGGACAGGCAGTGTTGGGAAGGTGACTTTTAAAATGTATTCCCCTACAGATTACAGATTACACACACCAAAATGTAGTTTGTAACGTAATCCATTAAGTTATTTAAGGTGAGTAACGTAATCTGAATACTTTGGATTACTTGATTTGCTGCAGAGAAGAAAAGACTAGGATATCGTGACATAAGATGTTTTGTGTGCTGAAAGACAATTAAAAGTCCAGTCTTTACTTAACCAAATTAAAAACATGATTGATAGAGGAGGATATACATCCGCAGCATAGTTTAGTCCTGTTAAATCCTGTTTTAGTCTTGGTTTAGACCTGGTTTAGATCTAGTTTAGATCTAGTTTAGACCTGGTTTTAGTCCTGGTTTAGATCTAGTTTAGACCTGGTTTTAGGCCTGGTTTAGACCTGGTTTAGATCTAGTTTAGACCTGGTTTTAGTCCTGGTTTTAGTCCTGGTTTAGACCTGGTTTAGATCTAGTTTAGACCTGGTTTTAGTCCTGGTTTTAGTCCTGGTTTAGACCTGGTTTAGATCTAGTTTAGACCTGGTTTTAGGCCTGGTTTAGACCTGGTTTTAAGCCTGGTTTAGATCTTGTTTAGATCTAGTTTAGACCTGGTTTTAGTCCTGGTTTTAGTCCTGGTTTAGACCTGGTTTAGATCTAGTTTAGACCTGGTTTTAGTCCTGGTTTAGATCTAGTTTAGACCTGGTTTTAGACCTGGTTTAGACCTGGTTTAGATCTAGTTTAGACCTGGTTTAGATCTAGTTTAGACCTGGTTTTAGTCCTGGTTTTGTGTGTGTGTGTTTCAATTTGATAAACAAAACATTTTTATATTTTAGTTTTTTTATGACTAAAAAGTTACACACTGTAGCTTTAAAAGATCTATATGTACGTTTTCTGGGATGGGAATAAAAGTACAAATAAGACAGTCGAGTTTACTCATAGAAGACCTACTAGTTTTTCTTTACCAGCACACACGTACACAACCAAATCTCACCGGGATTACTTTGTCCAAATTTGATCTCTTCTACACCACACTTGAATTCCGCTCTCAAAAACCATATTTCTGAACATTCCCGGTCTCTTTGTGCTTCTCTCTCGCCGCGCCGGGGCTCACGTCCGCCCGGCTCCGCTCGCCTGGATCCGGGGCTTTGGGCGGGATTTGGGGGGGATTGTCTTGGTAATGGGAGCGGTGTACTGGGGAGGAAGTGTCTGGGGAGTGGGAAGGCTGGGGCTCTCCCGGAGGATCCATCTGATGAGCGAGGATTGAATTCATCTGCTGCCCCCATCGATTTGTTTTGGCCACACTGCATTTTTTTTTTTTTTTTTTTCTTGCTTTATCTCTGAGCTCTTTTCATTTTTAACGACGTTCAGAAAAAGCTATTTGAGAGAACACGGCCTCGTCCTATCTGCCCCGAGCTTTCAGGGTTTCAGGGTTTCAGGGTTTGAGGAGGCTGAATTAGACTTGTGCGGTATTTTTTTTAAAGTTTTTTTTTAGTCCCCACAATGTATTTTATCACATTGTGGGGACTAAAATACACCAACTTACACAATAAAAAAATATCAACCGTTTGTTCTGTTTTGTGCTGCAAAAAGTAAAATTTGTGCTGCTTTAGTTTTTGAGATATTAATGAGTGCGTATACATGCACATCAATAACCCGGTTATGATCGGGTTTTTTGAGTATCCCGGTTTCTTGATGGTGCATGTATACGCAGTAACCCGGTTTCAGTAACCCGGTTATGGCAGTAACCCAGTTATTAGAAACCGGGTTACTGTAGCTGGTTTATTCCGAGGGTAACCAGGATACTTGTGGCATGTAAACGCAGTATCCCGGTTACTGCAACGTAAAGTTGAGTGCGCATGCGTCCAAAAGACACTTTCCAGTCTTTTCACCACAACAGTAGCGACATAAATAAATTGACCAACATAAATAAAGTGACCAAACGAGTAAAATGACTGTAAAATTAAGAGCTGCGCTAAACCTGCACACGTACAATCTGCACTCGTACGACCTGCACTCGTGTGACGCTGAAAAGCTAAAACATGAACTATCTCCTATACAACACACGCACAGAACACACTCACCATCATCAGCACCTCTTCTGTCACAGAAATAACACACATAATCCACAGAGTCGTGTCATTTAGTCCAAAAGAAACTGATCGCATCAGCGGCACAAGGAGCGAGTTGTTTTTATCAGCCGCTAACAGTTTATGCTAATTAGCCAAACGGTCTTAAGTTTCGTTTCTGTAAAACGTAAACAAATGTGATCAGAGCTGAATTATCTGATCAAACGGGCTGATGTGTCTATAGTGTTTATGGTTTATATGTTGTAAAGTTGAGTTTATTTATGCAGAAGATTTTAATGAAGAATCTGCGCAGTGGATTGTGGGAGATCTCGTAGCTCCTTAGCTTCTTATGCTAAAGGAGCTCACGGTTTGTATTTTTCCTGGTTTATGAAATTGATTTAAGTTAATTTTTGCGCTTGTGCATTTGCAAGATTATGTCAAGAAACCGGGATACTCCATTTGACCATATATACACGGATATGAGTGTCCTGGTTTCTCAGTGCGCATGTAAACGCAGTAACTCGAATACTGACATAACCGGGATATGGCTAATAACCGGGATACTGATGTACATGTGTACGCACTCAATGATTCTTTTATAGGTCAAATTGGGATCAACAAGCCCACAGGAAGCTTCAAAATGCTCAAAAATGCCCAAAATTGCGTCATCTGTTTGTGTTTCCTTTGTGCCGCAAAAGGTTTTGTTTTGTACAATTATGGTTTTTAAGATATTAGCAGTTTTATTTTTGGCCAATGATGTCACCCGGCCCCTCAAAACAGCAGAAAATTATACAAAATGTTTGTATTTCGTTTGTGTTGTTTTGTGTTGTGACAATTTTAATTTATGATAGATTATTTCTAAAAGTATTTATTATTATTTATGAGGAAATTATAAGACGTCATTTCCGCTCAACTGACGGAACCGGCTTTAACCAAACTCCACAAATCTAATGAACAGAAATGATCTCAAACTGTGGGAAAAAAAAAAAAAAAAAGTCTTTAGTAACTTTTGATTCATAATTATTCACTTTTCCACAGCCTGAGATCGTTTCTTTTCACAAATTTTGTGGAGTTTTGTTAAAGCCGCTGCCGTCAGCTGAACAGAAATGACGTCACATAATTTCTGCAAAAATAATAATTAATAATTTTAGAAATACACTAACATAAATACATATCATCACAGCACAAACAAAACTTTCTGCAGCACAAACGACTGACATAGTTATTGTGTAAGTTTGCGTTTGATGGGGCCAACTTCATGTAAGTGACTAAAGTCTGTATATGTTCACAACCTGGGGGTCTGTCTTCCGTTTATGGAGCCAAAAATCAAATCCTTGTGATGTAAATCCTTTATTATTAGCTCAACAACAAGATTTAAAGTTCACAAATGGGTTAAAATACGTCAACACGGGTTTGGTTAAAGGTGTATTGTGCAACTTTTCTGGTGGAGGGTCCGTGGAGATCTTCATGGAGACCAAACCAGACCAAGTTTGAGATCAAATTTGTGGAGAGGCGACCCCAGTCACAGTCAGAATGTCTGTTTTTTGAGGTATTTTTGAGCTATAAATTTGGATGTAACAATAACCAGAATTTTGTGATATCATATCGTCAAAGTTCTTACAATAATATCGAGGACCATCACGATATATCGAATTACAAGTCTGTTCGCTTAAATGAAGAGTTGTGGTGCAGCAACAGCAAAAAAACAAAAAAACAAAAAACAAAAAAACTACATAAAGCACATTTGTGTACATGTTTGTGTGTGTGCCTCTGTGTGTTTGTGAATCTCTGTTTGTGTGCCTATGTTTGCCTGTGTGTGCGTTTGCTGTGTGTGTGTCTTTGTGTGTGTGTGTGCGTATGTGTTGCCTCTGTGTGTTTGTGTGCCTGTGTTTGTCTGTGTGTGTTTGTGTGCCTCTGTGTGTGTGTGTATGTGCCTCTTTGTGTGTGTGTGTGTGTGCCTCTGTGAGTGTGTGAGTGTGTGTATGTGCCTCTGTGTGTGTGTGTATGTGCCTCTGTGTGTGTGTTTGTGAGTCTGTGTGCTTAAGAACCTTTGTGTGTATGCCTATGTGTGCGTGTTTGTATGCCTATGTTTGTCTGTGTGTGTTTGTGTGTGTATGTGCCTGTGTTTATGTGGGTGTCTGATGTGTGTGCATGTGTTTGTGTATTTGTATATGTGTGTGCATGTGTTTATGAGTCTGTGTGTGTATATGTGTGTGTTTTTGAATATGTGTGTGTGTGTTTGCCTCTGTTTTTGAGTCTGTTTGTTTGTATGTGTGTACGTGTGTGTGTGCCTCTGTTTGTGTGCCTCTGTTTGTGTGCATCTGTGTGTGTTTGTGTGCCTCTGTTTGTGTGCATCTGTGTGTGTTTGTGTGCCTCTGTTTGTGTGTGTGTGTTCCTGCCTCTGTTTGTGTGCATCTGTGTGTGTGTGTGTGTGTTTGTGTGTGTGTGTGTGTGTTTGTGTGCCTCTGTTTGTGTGCATCTGTGTGTGTGTGTGTGTGTGTGTGTTGTTTGTGTGCCTCTGTTTGTGTGCATCTGTGTGTGTGTTTGTGTGCATCTGTGTGTGTTTGTGTGCGTCTGTGTGTGTGTTTGTGTGCATCTGTGTGTGTTTGTGTGCATCTGTGTGTGTTTGTGTGCGTCTGTGTGTGTGTGTGTTTGTGTGCATCTGTGTGTGTTTGTGTGCCTCTGTTTGTGTGCCTCTGTTTGTGTGCATCTGTGTGTGTGTGTGTGTGTGTTTGTGTGCCTCTGTTTGTGTGCATCTGTGTGTGTTTGTGTGTGTGTGTTTGTGTGCCTCTGTTTGTGTGCATCTGTGTGTGT
This sequence comes from Boleophthalmus pectinirostris, assembly GCF_026225935.1. Lineage (NCBI taxonomy): Eukaryota > Metazoa > Chordata > Actinopteri > Gobiiformes > Gobiidae > Boleophthalmus > Boleophthalmus pectinirostris. The sequence goes on from NW_026571070.1 coordinate 4,748,387, forward strand.
GTGTTCATGTGTGTGCACCTGCCTGTTTGTGCGTCTGTATGTTTGTGTATGTGTGTTTGTGTGTGTGTGTGTGCATCCGCCTCTGATTGTCTGCATCTGTGTGTGTGTGCTTGTGTGTGTGTGCGTTTGTGTTTGTGTGTGTGTGTGTGTGTGTGTGTGTGTGTGCATCTGTGTGTGTGTGTGCATGTGTGTGTGTGTGTGTGTGTGTGTGTGTGTGTGTCTGTGTGTGTTTGTGTGCGTCTGTGTGTGTGTGTGTGTGTGTGTGTGTGTGTGTGTGTGTGTGCGTCTGTGTGTGTGTGTGCATCTGTTTCTGTGCCGTATTAGCGATCAGATAATATTTCATTTTTTGGAGGGAAAACTTTCATTTCAACATTGTTCCAAAAATAAACCCTGATTGTTTTGGAGAGCTCATTTCAAAACTGAACATTTGGCAACAGACGAATCGATCAGTGCAGTGTTTTTATTTCGAGCTCGTGTTTTGAAGCGATTGCCTTGATGACAGAAATGTGTTGGTAATAACTGGTGAAAACTACTGCAACACACTTCAATTAAACCGAATATAAGTGAAAATGTATTTGAAAGAACGAAAACATCCAAGAGAGAGCGCCGGAAAACCAGACTGGACAAATAATTACAGTTATATACGAAATATAAAATAAAAATTCACTACACACTACGGACAAATTGAAGCTAGACAACTCCAGAACTGATCAGACTAACATGTTAAAGCTGCACTATGGAACATTTCTCGTGAAGGGTCCGTCATTGTTTTTCTCCACTGAGACGTTCACGTTTTATTTATTCATTTTAACAAACACCAACAACTTTTTCAGCTCTTGCATAGTGTTTTGTATATTTTTCAGAAGGGCTGGGCAAAAATGTAAAAAATATTCATCGCATTAATCGCATGAGTTCGATTAATCGCATGTTATACGCGAAACCAATTAATGAATTAAAAAGTATCGTATCGTGCACTTTTATTGGAAATGTAAATGAAAACAGCATTTCTTTCAGAGTTGAACCCTCAGAGTCTTCAAGGTTTCTGAAGGCTCAAGAAAAAATATTGAATTAATTTTTTATTCAGTGAGTAATAAACACAACACTAGTAATAATTTCTAGATCATTGTTTTAAACTTGGTTAATATAATGGAACGGAAATGGACCAATCACAATTTTTATTCCAGTGGTATCTGGGTAAATCAGTGACTCCCCCTGCAGCGCTGAACTAAACAAACACCTGCAGGACCTTCAGCGGCTGGAGCGAAGTTTGAGATCGACAGTTGTCTGAACTAATCATATTTCATTGATTTATGGGCGGGATTGTATCACCTTCGCGAATACCCAGTGATAGCGTTACGTAAGCGAGACCACAGCGACGAAAAACGCACTGGACACTTCTGTTTGGACGGAGAAGAACGAAAAAGACCCTTGAACCGGAGCCAGCGGAAGCTCAGAGCCCACGGTTGAGGTGCAAAAGTGTAAAGAAAAGACGTCAAACTTTAAGAAACTCTTAAAGTTTGGACTTTTTCAAAATAAAAGCCACTGAGCAAGAGACGTTTACAATTTAAAATAATAATAATAATAATAAAAACTGCGTTACCGGCATTAGAATAATTGTCGGCGATAATGAATTAAAGGTTGTATGGAGGATTTTTTTTGTTTCAAATTGTCAATGATAGATTATAGATGCAGGAGCCTTGTAATTATGATGACCAAAAAAAAGAGAATAAAAATTCATCAACTCTGGACGTGGTGGGGCTAAACATTTGCCAATAGATAACGACACTGCCTCGTTATCTGTGAGCTGACAGGCTGTCAATCAAACTCCCTACGTTTCTAGCGTAACTGACTTGCCTGCGCCGCCGTTACGTGGTTTACGTACGTCTGTCACGCAGTCCACAGACGCAAGACGCACAGACGCTGTTTACTCCACCAACGCAACAGTTCTTAGCGGCTTTTTTTGACCTATATCTTCCTCGCAGTTCGCACAAAGTTTGTTGCAATGGCGACAAGAATCCAGGAGCAGTTCGCTGCAAAAGAAAGTCCGTTTTTGAGGTCGCTGAAAGAAGAAGACAAGGGGAAAAGCAGCGAAGCCAAACTAAGGTGATTCTTGAAGATTCATTCCAGCGATGGCGCGACTGAAGCAGACGCAGGGTCTAAAGACTGACGCACTGGTCCACAAATTACTCCTGGACAGGAAACTTCTGCTTATTATGAAAACGTACTTTATTTCCAAGAGCGAGACAAACGTTTTTCAGGACACAAAAGCGATATCCTATGTCTGAAAACTTAATTTTCAAGGCAAAGAAAGAGTCCGCTTGCTGCTGCATGTTGTAGCTAGTTAATTTGCACTGAATCTCCGCGCACTCTTCTCTGCACCCCTTTCCTGCTCCTCTCCCCGCTGCCCGTTCCGCTCTTCCCCCCGTTCCTCACTTCTCCGGGCACGGAATCTCCGCGCACCGCTCCCCTCTCCTCCCTCCTCTCTCTCTCTCCTCTCTCCTCTCCTCACTCCTTGCTCCGCTCTTCTCCCTGCTCCTCACTTCTCGTCCGCGCACGATATGTCCGCTCACCCGCTCCCCCCGCTCCTCACTTCTCCACCTTGACTAACCAACACTGTAGTTAGTTGTTTACAAATCATGTGCAGCGCACCGGCTGTAAACAAACCTGTTTCTGGCGTAAAGAGGAGGCGTTTCTACGTAGGAGCTGTAGGGGAGGGGGGGTGGTTTCACACATGCGCAACATTTGAAAAAGGACAAACAGTTGCTGGATTTCTCGTTCCTTGGAAAATCCTCTATACAACGTTTAATTAGTTAATGCAAAATTAACGCGTTAACGTGCCCGGTCCTACTTTTTAGACACTTTTCAATTCCTGTTTACATACGCAATGTTCATTTCCTTCTGACTAACTTCCGTCTGAGGCTATGTTTATATGATGACGGTCTGAACAGAAGACGCAAAAGTGGCATCGTGTCTTCACTTTTTATTCTGCATTTAGACAAGCGTTTTTGGGAGGAAATCTGCGTGCATACGGTGACGCAAAAGTGTGTGGAATTCGATTGTGTATGTTTGTACTTAAAGCAACAAGGGCGTCTTTGGACATACAGAAGTTTTCATGTCACACTCCTCCTTCGCTCCTCCTTCCACAAAGTCGTCCCACCATCGACTGGTTCTCCAGGTCTCGTCCAGATCCGTCTGACTCGCCTGCAACGACCTGGTGCACCCAGAATTTGACAGAGGTGATTGCAGATCTTTCTCTGGTCACTAATAGTATCTCCACATTTGTTGGGAGCCTCCTGTAAGTTTATTGGAGCAGTCAGAGCAGCTTGAAGGTGAAGGCTTGAAGGAAATGATCCGACATGTTTGTTTCTGTGTACTGTATGTATGTGACATAAACACGTACGTGACCTGAGCAGATCTGACCAGAGTTTTGTGTCTTGGGCAGTGTAGAAAGAAACACTACGGCCGAGCGTATTCAACTTTTCCACTCTGGAGGGAGGTTTCAGATTTTTGTGCTTTCAAGCCCCCAAAAACACCGTCCCCGTCTAAACAAATGGCACTTCCGATAAAATATTTTGTCATTTTTCCCCACAAGCGTTTCCTTGTAAACAGACCCAAGGCTATGTTCACACTGCAGCTTGAAATGACCCAAATCTGATTTTTTCACCCCATGCTCCTGTATCTGATCTTTTAATGACAGTCTGAACGACACAGATCCGATTTTTTTCAAATGCGACCCAGGTCAATATGTGTTCCTAAAACCGATACATACCCGATCTTTTGACATGTGACTTCAGTCTGAACGGCCAGGTCACATTCATCCCACCTACACGCCACAAATGTACACAAACGTTCTTCTATACGCTACTTTTGAATTCATCATTGGGTTTTGCGTATAACATGTGATCATAATTAATCACAGGAACTTGTAATTAATGCGATTAAGATTATTTTTTTTTTATTTTTGCCCAGCCCTTATTAGAAATGGACGTAGCCCCTGTTTAGATCAGATTTTAATTGAGTGTGACCTGATGAATTTTATTAAATTTTTTTATGTATTATTATTATATTATTATTATTATTATTATTATTATTATTATTATTATTATTTATTTATTTATTTATGTATTTTTTCTTGTTTTGTTATTATTTTATTATCATTTTTTTTTTTTTTTTTTTTTTTTAGTTCAAGTTTGATCATTCTTTTAATACATGTACAGTGACTTTGTTTATTTCTGGAAAAGGAGGAAGGAGACTTTATGTTCTTTATGTCCCTTTGTTTCCAATAAACTTTAATGGAAGAAGAAGAAGAAGCAGAAGAATAAAGAAATGGACACGGCAACGGAATAAATAAAACCAGGTGAAAGAATCAAGTGTTTTTAAAGAGGCTTCGGGGCAATTCAGAAACACAATAAAACATTTAACCGTCATTAAGTAGAAATAATTAAGTAAAAGGACTCGTAACGGAGGAGATAAAAAGCAAAACTATCTTTAGACGCGTGTGAAGAGGCTCTCGTCCTGAGTGCTCTGCGGTTCTGAAGTGCCGTGTGCAGAGGTGTGGGGGGGGGGGGGGGGGGGCGGGCACGGGGAGGTGTGCAGAGGGGGGCTCCGCAGGGCACACACACTCCAGCGATGCCTCGGGATAAGCTCTCATTTATTTATGTTTAATTATCTTTAAATGAGTTTCTAATTGTCTCATTTAGCGTCTGCGGCGTCCAAAAGCTCCGGTCGGTTCAGTGGAGTGGAGCGGGCGGATGAGGGGGAGATGGATTTCCCGAGAATCGTTTTTTAAAATTATGAAAAACAAAACAACAACACGAAAACAACAAGAAAAATAATGTGTTTTTGCAGGTTTCAAAATGTTAAAGCGTTTTCAAAAGGTGCGTCGTGTAACTTTTTCTTCTGAGATGTTATTGCTTTGTCTAGAATGTTTCGCAGTGTGGCATTAAACCTTTCTGTCTTCATGGAAACCAAACCAGACCAAGTTACGAGTCAGATCTGTGGAGAGGCGACTCCGCTCTCAGTCAGAATGTTTGTTTTTTTAAGGTATTTTGAGCTATAAAACCAGCTTGAATAAATGTAAAGTAGAGCTGTTTAATGTCGTACTGTGGAACATTCCAAGCAGAGCAATGACGTATCCATGGCAACAAGCAGGTGACGGACCCCCAACCAAAAAGTTACACAGTGCACCTTTATGTTAAATCTGCAGGATAAGGTTGTGTTTCTTTGCAATTTCAAGTAAAGAACACATATTACATCTTGTGTTGTAGTCATGAGCGCACGAATCGAGACCAAGACCAGTCCAAGACCACAGGGTCCTGAGACCAGGACAAGACCGAGACCTCTGATGGTCAAGATCAAGACAAGACCGAGACTTTTAAAGGTCGAGACTGAGACAAGACCAAGATCACGGCCCATCGAGACCAAATCAAGACCATCTTTGTAATTTTCTTTCTACATTTATTTGATTATATATGCGCCAAAATAACAGTAAAATATGTTTTTTTTTTTTTTTCTTCTATCACTACTTTGTCTGATTAATGTTCATTTAGGCTTAAAATAATCAAACTGTACTGTACTGCACTGAAACACTCTGCGCCCCTTTTCTGGACCCTCACCCACAGTTTGTGAACCCTTCTTTAAGAGAACTTCCAGAGAAAGTGGGTTAGGAAGTTCCTACCTGGAGTTACATTCTCTTACTGGTTTTGTAGTGGGATTTAGCCTCTGCACATTTAACAAACGCACATCATGACAAATACAGATGCATTCATGCACTTTTATTGGCAAATTTCAACCACATGTTGGGGTAAGAAGTTTAACGCCGACAGCAGCAGCCGTAATGAAACATGATCACACTCGCGAATGTCAGACAATGAGTCCAGGAGCCTTCAAGACCGAGACAAGACCGAGTTCAGGAGCCTTCAAGACTGAAACAATACTGAGTCCAAGTGTCTTCAAGACTGAGACAAGACCGAGTCCAGGAGCCTTCAAGACCGAGACAAGACCGAGTCCAAGCGTCTTCAAGACTGAGACAAGACCGAGTCCAGGAGCCTTCAAGACTGAAACAATACTGAGTCCAAGTGTCTTCAAGACTGAGACAAGACCGAGTCCAGGAGCCTTCAAGACCGAGACAAGACCGAGTCCAGGAGCCTTCAAGACCGAGACAAGACCGAGTCCAAGCGTCTTCAAGACTGAGACAAGACCGAGTCCAGGAGCCTTCAAGACCGAGACAAGACTGCGCCCAAGCGCCTTCAAGACCAAAACAAGACCAAGCCCAAGCGTCTTCAAGACCAAAACAAGACCAAGCCCAAGCGCCTTCAAGACCGAGACAAGACCGAGCCCAACTGCGCTTGAGTCTGAGACGAGACCGTAAAAAAAAATGGTCTCGAGACCAAGACCGGTGTCGAGTACTACGGCGAAACAGGAGTCCAGTCAAAGAGGTTTATAACGAGGGGATTTCTTTTCATCCTTCAGCCTTTTTTTTGGTGACCCGCCTTTTGGCTTTCACAAACTTGTTATTGTTATTACGCCAGACTTTTTCTACACTTTTCTACACACAAAAATATATCCATTTGCAGCTTTAATAGCTTTAATTGCTCCAGTATCTGTACTTTTACTTTAATAAAACTGAGTACTTCTTCCACCGCTCGCTCCGTCAGCACTAACATCTCCATGGAGACGCTCATCCCGCGACCCTTGACCTGAAAAGTTACACAGTTCACCTTTAAAGCCGGCCTAACCCCGCTCATGACTAAACTGTAATTATAACCGGCTCAAGTGCATTTGGCCTGGGGTGCGTTACCGTAACAACCGGATCGATGAAAACAGCGCGATTCGCTTTCCAATACTTTCCCGGCGTAATGAGCCCTCACGCCGCGCGCCGCCTTTGTACCGCCACGGAACACGTCCGCGCGAACATTATGGCATGTGTAAGGACTTCCCCGGCGGACGCTACGGGGTAAGACGTCCTATTGAGCTGTTTTTTCCTCAATCGGGAATTCCGCGGATCAATTAATGAACCGGTGTGAGGCCCGGGCTGCTGCTCTATGCAAAGTGCAGTCGGTAATTGACAGCTGTGGAGCCCGGAGTGTTGGTTAGAAGGTTAGTTTGTTTACTCGTCGGTATATTCCCCAGCAGAAAGAGACTCTGTTATGTTTTAATTAGATTTATGGTTTATCATAAAGAGCTCGCTGAAGGAAAAGAGGAAATGAAGTCAAAACGCAACAGGGGTGTCATAAAAAACGAAATATCGTGATGTCGTATCGTCAAAGTTCTCACAATAACATCGTGGACCATCACAATATGTCGAATTACAAGTGTTTTTGCTTAAATGAAGAGTTATGGTGCAGCAATACGCAGACGGACTAAACCAGGACTAAACCGTGTTCAGTCCTGCTTCGGTCCCAGTCTCAGTCCCGGTCTGGTCCCGCTCTCAGTCCCAGTCTCGGTCTCAGTGCTGGTCCTGTTCCCGATCTCAGTCCTGCGCTCAGTCCAGGTCTCAGTCACAGCCTGGTCCTGGTCTGGTCCCAGCCTCAGTCCCGGTCTCAGTCCTGGTCTCGGTCCCAGTCTCAGTCCCGGTCTCGGTCCCAGTCTCAGTCCTGGTCTCAATCACAGTCTGGTCCTGGTCTGGTCCCGGTCTCAGTTCCAGTCTCAGTCCTGTTCCTGTTCCCTGTCTCAGTCCAGGCCTCAGTTCTGGTCTGGTCCCAGTCTCAATCACGGCCTGGTCCTGGTCTGGTCCCGCTCTCAGTCCCAGTCTGGTCCCGGTCTCAGTCCCAATCTCAGTCCTGTTCCTGTTCCCTGTCTCAGTCCTGGTCTCAGTTCTGGTCTGGTCCCTGTCTGGTCCCAGTCTAAATCACGGCCTGGTCCTGGTCTGGTTCCGGCCTCAGTCCCGGTCTGGTCAAAGTCTCAATCATGACCTGGTCCCAGCCTGGTTCCGGCCTCAGTCCCGGTCTGGTCCTGGTCTTAGTCCCGGTCTCAATCACAGCCTGGTCCTGGTCTGGTCCCGGCCTCAGTCCCGGTCTGGTCTCGGTCTTTTCGCTGTCTCTGTCCTGGTCTCAGTCCTGGTCTCAATCACAGCCTGGTCCCGGTCTCAGTCCCGGTCTGATCCCGGTCTCAGTCCTGGTCTCAGTCCCGGTCCTGGTCTGAACAAACCATTATCCGTTTTTTCACTTTAATTTTGGAGACAAATAATGAAGAAAATCGTCGTTTTTTTCATTTTCTTTTTTGGTTTTATTTTGAAAAACGAATGAACGAACGACACACGGATTCATAGAAACATTTGCAGCGCTTTTATTTCCCGCTGTATTATCGCACGGTGCAGTTTAAACATTTGAAACAGCACTGACAGACACTTTTACCTTGTGTTATATTGAATTCATAAATGTCGGCTCTGTCAAGGCGCTTTGTTTACTGAAACGAGAAATGTGGATCCAAACAATTATGCAAATGTGCGATAATACGAAACAACCTGGTGATTCGAGCGACTTCCCGTCTCGTACCAGATCCCACCTCTGGTTTAGACCTGGTTTAGTCCTGGTTTAGTTCTTGTTTAGACCTGGTTTAGTCCTGGTTTAGTCCTGGTTTAGTCCTGATTTAGACCTGGTTTAGTCCTGGTTTAGACCTAGTTTAGTCCTGGTTTAGTCCTTTTTTAGACCTGGTTTAGACCTAGTTTAGTCCTGGTTTAGACCTAGTTTAGTCCTGGTTTAGTCCTGTTTTAGACCAGGTTTAGTCCTAGTTTAGTTCTGATTTAGAACTGGTTTAGTCCTGGTTTAGACCTGGTTTAGTTCTGGTTTAGACCTGTTTAGTCCTGGTTTAGACCTGTTTAGTTCTGGTTTAGACCTGGTTTAGTCCTGGTTTAGTCCTGTTTTTAGTTCTGGTTTAGACCTGGTTTAGTCCTGATTTAGTCCTGGTTTAGACCTGGTTTAGTTCTGGTTGAGACCTGGTTTAGTCCTAGTTTAGTCCTGTTTTTTAGACCAGGTTTAGTCCTAGTTTAGTTCTGATTTAGAACTGGTTTAGTCCTGGTTTAGGCCTGGTTTAGTCCTTGTTCATCCCTGGTTTAGTTCTGGTTTAGTCCTGGTTTAGTCCTGGTTTAGTCCTGGTTTAGTCCTGGTTTAGACCTGGTTTAGTTCTGGTTGAGACCTGGTTTAGTCCTGGTTTAGTCCTGTTTTAGACCAGGTTTAGTCCTAGTTTAGTTCTGATTTAGAACTGGTTTAGTCCTGGTTTAGTTCTGGTTTAGACCTGGTTTAGTCCTGGTTTAGAACTGGTTTAGACCCATTTTAGTCCTGTTTTAGACCTGGTTTAGACCTGGTTCAATCCTGGTTTAGTCCTGTTTTAGTCCTGGTTTAGTCCTGGTTTAGTCCTTGTTCAGCCCTGGTTTAGACCTGGTTTAGTCCTGGTTTAGTCCTGGTTTAGACCTGGTTTCCTGGTTTTAGTCCTGTTTAGTCCTGGTTTAGTTCTGGTTGAGACCTGGTTTAGTTCTGGTTGAGACCTGGTTTAGTCCTGGTTTAGTTATGTTTTAGTTCTGGTTTAGACCTGGTTTAGTCCTGATTTAGTCCTGGTTTAGACCTGGTTTAGTCCTGTTTTAGACCAAGTTTAGTCCTAGTTTAGTTCTGATTTAGAACTGGTTTAGTCCTGGTTTAGGCCTGGTTTAGTCCTTGTTCATCCCTGGTTTAGTTCCTGGTTTTAGTCCTGGTTCAGTCCTGGTTTTAGTCCTGGTTTAGTCCTGGTTTAGACCTGGTTTAGTTCTGGTTGAGACCTGGTTTAGTCCTGTTTAGTCCTGTTTTAGACCAAGTTTAGTCCTAGTTTAGTTCTGATTTAGAACTGGTTTAGTCCTGGTTTAGTTCTGGTTTAGACCTGGTTTAGTCCTGGTTTAGAACTGGTTTAGACCCATTTTAGTCCTGTTTTAGTCCTGTTTTAGACCTGGTTTAGACCTGGTTCAATCCTGGTTTAGTCCTGTTTTAGTCCTGGTTCAGCCCTGGTTTAGTCCTGGTTTAGTCCTGGTTCAGCCCTGGTTCAGCCCTGGTTTAGTCCTGGTTTAGACCTGGTTTAGTTCCTGGTTTAGACCTGGTTTAGTCCTGGTTTTAGTCCTGGTTCAGTCCTGGTTTAGACCTGGTTTCAGTCCTGGTTTAGACCTGGTTTAGTCCTGGTTTAGACCTGGTTTAGTCCTGTTTTAGTCCTGTTTTAGTCCTGGTTCAGCCCTGGTTTAGTCCTGGTTTAGACCTGGTTTAGTCCTGGTTCAGTCCCTGGTTTAGACCTGGTTTAGTCCTGGTTTAGACCTGGTTTAGACCTGGTTTAGACCTGGTTCAGTCCTGGTTTAGACCTGGTTTAGACCTGGTTCAGTCCTGGTTTAGACCTGGTTTAGTCCTGGTTTAGACCTGGTTTAGACCTGGTTTAGACCTGGTTCAGTCCTGGTTTAGACCTGGTTTAGACCTGGTTCAGTCCTGGTTTAGACCTGGTTTAGTCCTGGTTCAGCCCTGGTTTAGACCTGGTTTAGACCTGGTTTAGACCTGGTTTAGTCCTGGTTTAGACCTGTTTTCTTTCCTCACCACTATCGCGTTTAGATTGAATTACAAGTTTACAGCAGCATTTTTACTGTTATTAAAAGTTACATCGTGCGTTTTTATGTATTACAACACAAAATGTCAGGCGTACTCAAGGATACAAAGCTGAAATATCGCTGAGTCCATGGCAGAGTTTCTTATTTCTTATTTTTAACCTAAATCCAGACGGTAATTGGAGCCTTAAAAGCATTGCACTATTAATTACCCCCAAAGCATCTTAGCGAGGACTGGAAAATAGTGCTGAAAACGCAAGTGGCTGGAACTTGAAATAAGTTCCGTAAAATGTGAATAAATAATCCGCCGCGGCTCCAAAATGACTGGGGCCCCGCATTTGCATCGGTATCTGATGTATTAGCATTCGTGTGATCCCGCTAACGTACTATCTGTGCAACTCAGCATCGCTCTTATCAGAACACGCCCCGTCAATAGAAACCCGACATGAATATGGAACATCGGGCCTCTGCAGCTCCGGACTCACTATACGAGGAGAAGGGGAGGTGTGTGCTCTGCTGCTTATGGCTTTTACTTAACGGAAGGACTTCTACGGCTCGTCGGGTTAAAGACGCACTACGGAACTTCATGTGTTGGTGTTTGTGGAAATGTTAATGTTTGGATTTACTTATGCAGCTGTCGATTTAAGATGCACCATGTCACTTTTCTGGTGAAGATCATCTGCTCGTCTCGATGGAAATGTTACTGATGCTTCTGCAACTGCTTTTCTACATGGGCCCGGTCAAGCAGAAGTAAACAACAAGGTCAAAAATTCAAGTTAATGCATCTGATATAAAAATGTATTCAACAGATACATATGTACTCTATTTTATGAAACTGTTTCCCTTTTTTCTGTACCATTTTTGGTACAGAGGAGGCAGCAGTCTAAGCAGAGACTCCCAGACTGGCCCCGAGGTGTTCCCAGGCCAGTTGAGAGACATAGTCCCTCCAGCGTGTCCTGGGTCTTCCCCGGGGCCTCCTCCCGAGGGAGGTGTCCAGAACACCTCCCGAGGGAGGCGCCCAGGAGGCATCCGGAACAGATGCCCGAGCCTCAACTGGCTCCTCTCAACGTGAAGGAGCAGTGGCTCTACTCCGAGCTCCTCCCGTGTGACTGAGTTCTTCACCCTGTCTCTAAGGGAGCGCCCAGCCACCCTACGGAGGAAACTCATTTCGGACGCTTATATCCGCGATCTTGTCCTTTCGGTCACTGCCCAGAGCTCATGACCATAGGTGAGCGTGGGAACGTAGACTGACCGATAAATCCTTGAACTGCCACCTTATCGTGGTGGGGGAGTTTGAGGACCCGAATGATCCTAGGAGCTATGTTGCCTGGGGCATTATGCCCTGGTAGGGTCTCCCATGGCAAACAGGTCCTAGGTGACGGGGCAGACTAAGAGCAGTTTATAAACCCCGATGGATAGTATAAAAACGACCGTGACGTCGCCCGGTATGACGCAGCCGGGGCCCCACCCTGGAGCCAGGCCTGGGGTTGGGGCTCGAACGCGAGTGCCTGGTGGCCAGGCCTTTGCCCATGGGGTCCGGCCGGGCTCAGCCCGAAGGGACGACGTGGGCCCGCCCTCCTGTGGGCTCACCACCCGCAGAGGGTTTCATAGGGGTCGGGTGTGAAGTGAACTAGGCAGCGGTCGGGGTCAGGGACCTCGGCAACCTCGTCCACGGACACAGAAACTAGCGAAGATTTGTGACTTTTAAAATATGGTTCCCCAGAAAAAAAGTTTGGAAACACTGGTATAGTCGAGGATAGAGTATTTATTCTCTGATTCTCTGATTAACGTTAGTCTTGGAAGGTTGCTGTTTGGATTTTTATGTCAGATGCCCTTCCATTTCAACATCAATACGGTAAACAATGATTTCCTTCTGTCATAAAAGCGGAAAAGTTTTCAAACTTTTCTCAATCTTAATATTTTTTAGGTAGTTTTTTTTTTTTGACCAAATAAGACGGACTATACATCAAGTAAAACAGGCTGAGACAAACGCAGCAATTTATCTAAAGAAACAAAAAATACAGAGATCGCAGAGTAAAAAAAAATATACGTTTAAATCTCCTTTTCAAGCCTCCCCCTTTGGCTGTGCTTTGGTTGGTTCATTTTGACACTCATTATAGCTCCTCTGTACACACCAAATCTTTAATACGAGTTCATGTTCCAGTTTGTGCTGCCGCTTGTGAGAGAAAAGCGAGAGGGGGAAGTAGCTCTGAGCATATATTTGGGAGTTTGTGACTTGCTTGACCTTTTGGATTTCTTTAATTTGTCCCATTGGGGATAAATGCAGAGAAAAGCCTGAGTAGAAACAGTCTGGGCCTGGTCGCTGTTTAAGATACTGACTCGTTATGCAGAAATAAAGCTTTAATGTGGGGTTGGATATGCGGTTAAACTTGGAAATACACTCGTTTGAGGTTTAAACTTTTAACTTGAACATGCAGTATAGAGTTTATTCATATTTGTCCTTATTTGGCTTTGGTTTGAACCTTTAATTGAGTCATGAAGTAGATCTGGTTTGGTCCTGGTCCACTTTAGATGCATGGAAAAGTAAAATATTTGAATGCCATCTTTATCTTAAAGGTTGTATAGAGGATTTTTTTAAGGGAAGAGAAATACAGCGACAGTCCTTGTGCGCGTTCAGAATCACTGTTGAAGTTTCCTGTCTAGAAGTAATTCAGCGACCGACGTGTCAGTTTTTAGACCCTTCGTCTGCTTCGGTCGCGCCATCGCTGGACGAGATCTCCAAGAATCACCTCAGTTTGGCTTTGCTCCTTTTCCCCTTCTCTTCGTCTTTCAGCGACCTCAAAAACGGACTTTCTTTTGCGGCGAACCGGTCGTGGATTCTCGTCCGCCGTCGCGACAAACTTTGTGCGAAATGCGAGGAAGCGACAGTTCGAAAAAGCCTCTATGAACCGCTGCGTAAACCACGTAATCCCCGCGCTCCGATGAATCAGTTATACTAGAGAGTTTGATTGACAACCTAACAGCCAATAGAAAATGAGGGAGCCTCGTTTTCTATTGGCTGATGTTTATCTGGCCTCACTACGTCCACAGTTGATAGATTTTTGTTCTTTTTTTTTTTGGTCATCATAATTACAAAGCTGCTGCGTCTCTGTAATGGTATTTTAATCTTTCACTGACAACAAAACAAAAAATCCTCCATACAACCTTTAACACAGATTATTCACTATAGACCAGTGTTTCTCAAACTGTCCACTTTCGTACACTGTGCGATTTTTGACCCTTTTTGAGCCAATTTTTCACTCGTCCGACTGTTTTGTTGATCGGGCCGAGTTTTGGCTTCATCGTGTCGCGCTTCGTGGAGTAAACATGGGGTAAAGAAAACCGATTACTACCTGACGACCAGCTCCCGATCGGCATTGTCGCAAGAATATCAAAGTTGTTTGAAATCCAGCCGCCTCTCGTGAAGGTTTTGCTCTTTTGAAGTCGTTCCATGAGCCGATTTGCCAGAATCTGTCAGACTGAGCATGTGCGGACACAGAAGCAAAAGCAGCATATGAGGTTGTGGAGGACGATGGCGCCGGCGACTGTTTTGGAAGTTTGGTGAAAAGCTTGATGCTACTTACCTCTAGTTCCTTCTGAAGAACTGACAACCCGTACTGCCCACGTCTGCACAGACATTTCTTTGACCAGATTCGTCGCCTCTTCTTTTTGGGCTCGTCTGCACAAATTGCCAAGGCAGCGCGTCTGTTTTTGCCTGGATCAGCATTGTGTCTGCGGTTTTCTAATTCCGTGGTTTTCTACTTCTGGAACAACAACTCCGGTCGTTATGTGAACGTGCAGTGTGCGCAGGCAGGTCGTAACATCACGAGCTTTTGCTTTATTTAAACACAGTTATTTTTTTGTAAATATGTATTTTCCTTTTGCCCACAACTCGGTGAAGGAAGAAATACATTCGGTAAAGGGACATTTTTTTGTCTGCCTCCTTTTCCGACCACTTTGGCCAGCTTCCCCACATCTTTTTTCAGACCAAGAATTTGTTTTCATACCTGACAGTTTCGACTGTTCTCTAGATGGCGCTGTCGTCCTGCCTCCACCGGTAGGAAGCCAGCACCAAAACCTGTTTAAACCAGCTGAGCGACACGGCACAGCAACATCACATGACTCTGAAAAAGACCTGGAGTGAGCAGTCAAAAGTGTCAGGTATGAAAACAAACTGTTGGTCTGAAAAAAAGAACCTAACAACATGAATTATCGGATGACCAAATGAAGTACAATGGAAACAATAGGGAAAACTGTCAAGCAAAAACACATCCATGGAGACAAGCAGAAGTAAACAACAAGGCCAAACATTCAAGGAATGCATCTGATATAAAAATGTATTCAACAGATACATATGTACTCTAGTTTATGAAACTGTTGACCTTTTTTCTGTACCATTTTTGGTTCTAAAGTTCCATATGTTTTAAACAGACCATGTATGAAACATGGAACAAAAATTATTTCCCAAATTTCAAAGACCTGAAAATCATGTAAATAAATGGATGTATTTCATCATATCTTGTGTTATTCGATCTTTGAACTGTTGATGAAGGTACATGATTAAAAAAAAAAAAAAAAAGTATTTAAAATGATAAAAATTTGCTTGGAAGGACTGACATATTTTATAGAAATAGTTTCCTTTCATTTTGAAGTAATATTAAAGTTTTCAGAAGAAAAAAGATGACAAATTATGTAAAATCCTGCACCTTCTACTTGCTTGAACAATTTTCCCTCCGTTACTTTTCCCTCCGTTACCATGACCTTTCTTCATAAAAAATCTCATGAGTCAAAAAGTAAGAGGTTTTTCAACCTAATCTTGTACCATATGGTAGAAAACTATATGTAAGTGAGTGCTGCATATTTCATTCCCTCCGTTACTGACATGAGTTATTTCATTTTTTGTCAACAACTTGAAAGAATCTCACAGGTTTAACTTGACCCTGTTGGAGTGTAACTCTTTCCTACATTCTGATACTTTACTTATTTCAATAGTTCCTCTAGTTTCTGAATAAGAGACATTTGAATGTCAAAAATCTGCCCCTGTTTCCCTCCGTTACCACTTGACCGAACCCACAGACTTTTCCACAGTTTCAGCTCATTTCTGTTCATTAGATTTGTGGAGTTTGGTTAAAGCCGGTTCCGTCAGTTGAGCGGAAATGACGTCACATAATTTCCTCAAAAATAATAATAAATACTTTTAGAAATAAACTAACAACAAACGAAATAAAAACATTTTGTATAATTTTCTGCTGTTTTGAGGGGCCGGGTGACATCATTGGCCAAAAATAAAACTGCTAATATCTTGAAAACCATAATTGTACAAACAAAACCTTTTGCGGCACAAATGAAATAAAAAATCTGCCCCTGTTTCCCTCCGTTCCCGCTTGACCGGACCCAGGTGTTTTCCCTTCCACCAGAAAAGTCCCGTATTGCTCCTTTAACTCCATTACATCCCGCATTCTCGCTGCTCGATGTTTATTTGTCAGTCCGCAAAAGTCACGGCCAAAGTTGTTCCACCGCCGCGTAACACATCTCCCCAAGGTCGCCGTGGTAATGCTATGCAAATGCACTTTTACGCTGGATTTCCTCCTTTAATATTGTTATTAAAATGCAGTTTGGGTCGGCCGCTCTATTTTCCTGCAGGCGCTGGTTTAAATAATGCAGATATATTGAACGCCATGTTTAATGTACGATATGGATACATTGGCAGCGGCTTCGTACAAACTTATCTGGACCAGAATTGGCCGGGTTTCTGGTCCAATTTGAAAGAACTCCATTTCCAATCATATTATTTTGCAGCCTTGCTAAAATGATACTTCGAGTCTCTCAAATTTATTGCTAGAAAATTGAACCCGGATCTCAGCGGTCGCCTTTTCCATTGTTGCCCGTCTCATGCAATTAATTTCCGGTGTTGCTTTACGGAGAAGAAAGCGAATTTGAAATGCTCCATCCCACCACGACCGAACTTCAAATCTGCCGGAGCTGATTTGTCGAGGAGATCTTTGTTGACGTTTTTTATCAAGTGTCGAGATTCGTTTCTTTTTCTTCTGTCCGGGTCTGATCAGATTTTGAAAAATGAAAAATAAAGTGCTAAATTCACGTAACAAAAGCGGGTTTATTGTGTGAAGATAAACAGTGTAAATGTTGTCAATGTTTTTTATTTTTTTTTCGAGATGGCGGCAAAAATCTCAGAGGAATAAGAAAGCGTGATGTTGTTGTTCTGGATTAGTCTTAATTTAAACCTGGTTCAGACCTGGTTTAGTCCTGGTTTAGTCCTGGTTTAGGCCTGGTTTAGACCTGGTTCAGTCCTGGTTTAGTTCTATTTTAGTCCTGGTTTAAACTTGATTTAGACCTGGTTTAGTCCTATTTTCATCCTGGTTTAGTTTGAATTTAAACCTGGTTTAGGCCTGGTTTAGTCCTGGTTTTGGTCCTGGTTTTGTCCTGGTTTAGTCCCTGGTTTAGACCTGGTTTAAGTCTGGTTTAGTCCTGGTTTGGTCCTGGTTTAGTCCTAGTTTAGTCCTGGTTTAGGCCTAGTTTAGTCCTGGTTTGGTCCTGGTTTAGTCCTAGTTTAGTCCTGGTTTAGACCCTGTTTAGGCCTGGTCCAATCCTGGTTTAGTGCTATTTTCATCCTGGTTTAGTCCTGGTTTAGGCCTGGTTGAGTCCTGGTTTAAACTTGATTTAGACCTGGTTTAGTCCTATTTTCATCCTGGTTTAGTTTTAATTTAAACCTGGTTTAGGCCTGGTTTTGTCCTGGTTTGGTTCCTGGTTTTCCTGGTTTAGTCCTGGTTTAGACCTGGTTTAAGTCTGGTTTAGTCCTGGTTTGGTCCTGGTTTAGTTCCTAGTTTACCTGGTTTTCCTGGTTTGGTCCTGGTTTAGTCCTAGTTTAGTTCCTGGTTTAGGCCTGGTTTAGACCCTGTTTAGGCCTGGTCAATCCTGGTTTAGTGCTATTTTCATCCTGGTTTAGTCCTGGTTTAGGTCCTGGTTTAATCCTGGTTTAAACTTGATTTAGACCTGGTTTAGTCCTATTTTCATCCTGGTTTAGTTTTAATTTAAACCTGGTTTAGGCCTGGTTTTGTCCTGGTTTAGTCCCTGGTTTAGACCTGGTTTAATCCTATTTTCATCCTGGTTTAGTCTTAATTTAAACCTGGTTTAGTCCTGGTTTAGTCCTGGTTTAGACCTGGTTTAGACCTGGTTTACTCCTGTTTTCATTCTGGTTTAGTCTTAATTTAAACCTGGTTCAGACCTGGTTTAGACCATGTTTAGTCCTGTTTTCATCCTGGTTTAGACCTGGTTTAGTCCTGGTTAAGTCCTGGTTTAGTCCTGGTTTAGCCCTGGTTTAGTCCTGGTTTAGACCATGGTTTAGTCCTGTTTTCATCCTGGTTTAGGCCTGGTTTAGTCCTGGTTTAGTCCTGGTTCAG
The DNA here is from genome assembly GCF_026225935.1 of Boleophthalmus pectinirostris. Taxonomy (NCBI): domain Eukaryota; kingdom Metazoa; phylum Chordata; class Actinopteri; order Gobiiformes; family Gobiidae; genus Boleophthalmus; species Boleophthalmus pectinirostris. The sequence continues at coordinate 4,766,354 of NW_026571070.1, forward strand.
TCCTGGTTTAGTCCTGGTTTAGTCCTATTTTCATCCTGGTTTGATTCAGAGTGGCATCTTGTCAACTTAAGTCGACAGCGGCGCCTACAGGGTTAAAATTATTCTTGTCGGAAAAGCTGAATATTTGAAAAACAGTAAAGTGCCGCTGCTCCGACAATGGAAAAAAAAAAAAAAAGTCAAAGTAGTGGGACGCTTAAAAAAATAAAGTTTATGCCGCTACTCCAACAATTACCCATTAATGTCTAAAGAGCTTCATGTCAGAATATCAATCAGGCCTAATCAGATCATTGATAATTTCTTCTGACTGTATCTTGATTTGATTATTAAAATGTAATCTAACGTAAGCCCTAATCCATAAACACATTTATTTGCCAATTTAAGCATAAAAAAAAAAAAAAAAAAACACTCTTCAGATTTCCTTAAAGGTTGTATGGAGGATTTTTTTTGTTTTTTTTTTGTTTCAAATTGTCAATGATAGCAATATAGAGATGCAGTAGCCTTGTAATTATGATGACCAAAAAAAAGAGAATAAAAATTCATCAACTCTGGACGTGGTGGGGCTAAACATTTGCCAATAGATAACGACACTGCCTCGTTATCTGTGAGCTGACAGGCTGTCAATCAAACTCCCTACGTTTCTAGCGTAACTGACTTGCCTGCGCCGCCGTTACGTGGTTTATGTACGACTGTCACGCAGTCCACAGACGCAAGACGCACAGACGCTGTTTACTCCACCAACGCAACAGTTCTTAGCGGCTTTTTTGACCTATATCTTCCTCGCAGTTCACACAAAGTTTGTTGCAATGGCGACAAGAATCTACGAGCAGTTAGCCCCAAAACAAAGTCCGTTTTTGAGGTCGCTGAAAGAAGAAGACAAGGGGAAAAGCAGCGAAACCAAACTAAGGTGATTCTTGAAGATTCATTCCAGCGATGGCGCGACTGAAGCAGACGCAGGGTCTAAAGACTGAACCACTGGTCCACAAATTACTCCTGGACAGGAAACTTCTGCTTATTATGAAAACGTACTTTATTTCCAAGAGTTAGACAAACGTTTTTCAGGACACGAATGCGATATCCTATGTCTGAAAACTTAATTTTCAAGGCAAAGAAAGAGTCCGCTTGCTGCTGCGTGTTGTAGCTAGTTCATTCGCACGGAATCTCCGCGCCCCCCTCTCTGCCCGTTCCGCTCTTCTCCCTGCTCCTCACGGAACCTCCATGCACCGCTCCCCTCTCCTCTCCTCACTCCCCGTTCCGTACTTCTCCCTGCTTCTCACTTCTCGTCCGTGCACGAAATGTCCGCGCACCCGCTCCCCCCGCTCCTCACTTCTCCCTCTTGCCTAACCAACACTGTAGTTAGTTGTTTACAAGTCATGTGCAGCGCACCGGTTTCTGGCGTAAAGAGGAGGCGGGAGGAGGTGTTTCTACGTAGGAGCTGTAGGGGAGGGGGGGTGGTTTCACGCATGCACAACATTTGAAAAAGGACAAACAGTCGCTGGATTTCTCGTTCCTTGGAAAATCCTCTATACAACCTTTAAATGTCCAGTAAACACGGTATCGCACACAGACGCTCGTCGCTTCTCGCCGTGATGTGTGGGAGATCTTCGGTACATTCTTCACGCTCATTCATGACACGCCGAGGCCACAGAAAACAAACGTTCCAGAGCCGTCGTCTTTGTCGATCTGCCGTACTCTGTAAAGCTGCTGCTGCGCCGGACGGGTTCACGGGGTCGGCGCGCAGACAGTGTGGGTTTGAATACGTGTCAGCTTCACCTGTGAGGGAATGAGTTTCTTTTATTTTTCTTTCAATGTTTGTTCATTATTTCATTTCAAATCTTCTGGTCTTCTTGTGAACAGACGTGGGATTTTTTCTCGGACGTACGGATGAGACCGGAGTAAACGTTTTTATTGTTATTTCACATTTTAATGATACGGAAGCCGAGAAGAGTCACAATAAACGCAAATGCCGCAGCAAATACAAATGCGACAACACAACAAAAAGCCACAACACACAACAAAAAGCCACAACGAATATAACCGTTATAACAAAATGCAAAAAACCATGTGCTTGTTGTTTATTTGTGTTTTTATTAAACCAACAATTTGTTTGAACATTATACAAACTGGAAAATTAAATAAATGCAAAGTGCTGCTTGGTAATACTAATAAGTTAAATAATATATTCTATTAAATATTCAAAAGAAAAAAAAAAAAAAAAAGACAAAACAAACCCCTCTTAGCATTATACGGAAGCCGAGAGGGGTCACAACAAACGCAAACGCCACAACAAATACAAGTGCGACAACACAACGAAAAGCCACAACAAACCAAAAACCACAACACACCAAAAAAAGTCACAACGGAAATGACCGCGGGACTCTATTTTAATGCAAACGCCGCAACAAATACAAACGCCACAACACAAACGCAAATGCAGCAACACATTAAAAAGACACAACACATCAAAAAGCCACAACACATCAAAAAGCCACAACACATCAAAAAGACACAACACATCAAAAAGCCACAACACATCAAAAAGCCACAACACATCAAAAAGCCACAACACATCAAAAAGCCATAACACGAGTGACCGCAGGACTCTATTTTCCGACGGACCGATCAAGCGGCAAGTGAAGAAGAAGAACTACAACGTGAAACGAATAATGATAAAACAATAAATTACTTTTTCTTACGTTTCCAACTTCTCCGTTCCTTTACTTTTCACGTTGTAGTTCTTCTTCTTCACTTGCCGCTTGATCGGTCCATCAGAAAATAGAGTCCTGCGGTCACTCGTGTTATGGCTTTTTGATGTGTTGTGGCTTTTTAGTTGTGGCTTTTTGATGTGTTGTGGCGTTTGTATTTGTTGCGACGTTTGCATTAAAATAGAGTCCCGCGGTCATTTCTGTTGTGCCTTTTTTTGATTCGTTGTAGCTTTTTATTGTGTTGTTGCATTTGTATTTGTTGTGGCGTTTGCGTTTGTTGTGACCCCTCTCGGAAATAACAATAAAAACGTTGCTCCGGTCTCATCCGTACGTCCGAGAAAATAGTCCACGTCTGTTCACGAGAAGACCAGAAACGTGATTAAACACAATAAAGAACACATATGGGACCTTTTCTCCCACACACTGTCCGACATAAACTGATGCATCAGCGCACAAGGAAAAAGCTGTTTTTTTCCAGCATTTCTAGTTTATGCAAATTAGCCACACGGTTTTAAGTTTCTTTTCTGTAAGACGTAAACAAAGCTGCGTTAAACACATTATAATGTCAAACGGGCTGATGTGGCTCTAGAGTGGTTTTGGTTTATATCCTGTAAAGTCGTAAACTGGAAGTCAGTTTGAAAAATAAGCCTTTCGTTTACAACTCTCACCTAAAAATAAAATGAACAGAACTGTGAGCTAATTCAAATTTAAAATTGTGAACTATGAACGTGAACTGTTCACTTTGAACATGTGTGAACTGAACTGTGAACGAGTTCATGAAAAGTGTGAACTTGCACAACACTGGTGGTGGGTACCTGACCCGGTGCAGGACTCTGCTGTGTAAATGGCATAGCTCAACCTGAAACAGAACAAAAATATAACATTCCATATAAAATTGTAGGTTATTTAAAAAAGAATTGCCAAAATTTTTTGCCTGCGAAATTATGTCTAAATTTTGGGGACACCCTGTATATATGTATTACAAGCAAAGCAGTAACATTAGGTGGTATACCCTCTACCAAACAAGTTTTTATTTATTTTTTTTATTATTATTATTATTATTATATTATTATTATTATTATTATTATATTTTTTATTTATTAGTTTTTATTATTATTAAATTTTTTTTATTCAACATAATCACGGTAGGGAAAAAGTTACCCAGTGCACCTTTAACCACTGAGATAGACAAGTTTAATGCCACAGTACGGAACACGGCAAAGGCACATCTTCTCTATTACAGTTACCCGACCGCCCACAAGAGAAGTTATATTTTGCACCATTAAAACTCTCTCCATTCTCCTCTAACCAAGTGTATATTGTGAACTTGCTGTTTTTGTCCTATTAATGTCATTTTGGCCTTATCTGGAACACATTTTTCTTTATTACACCTGGGCCAAAACTGTCGCGGACACAGGACTCGTGGTATGAGATTTAAAATAGATTTAATAATGAGCATGGCTGAGTGCGCGCTTCCATCAGATAGCGTGAGGAAAGAGTGGACTTTGACGGACATGTCTCCCTCCCTCGCTCCCTCCCTCTCTTCCCCGGGATCCATTTTTAATCTCCTCACCTTATTGCCTGCAGAAATATTGTCATCACTATCTGCGACTTGTGGCCGGGCCCTAAAATGTAAATCGATATATTCATTATGAGCGGCTGGAATACAAAACAAGTCCACAAGGGTAAAAGGGAGTGAGTTACAATGACATGGGCTCGGCGGCGTAGGAGGGACTCTATCTGGGAGCGGGAGCGCCGGGAGGATTACCAATGACTTTCACCAATCACACGCACTTTTATATGGACACGGTATTCCAGGTAATGATGGAAAACGCAGGAGACCGGAGAAGTTCGGAAAGACCTTGCGTTAAAGGTGGGCTGAGTTACTTCTCTGGTCGCCATCCTCTGCAACAGCGATTTCGGATCGTTGATAATTTCTAATGGCTGGACCTCGATTTGATTATTAAAGTGGAATTAACTGCACTGTCTTAATCCATAAACACATTTATGGATTTTTCAGACTATAAATCACTAACGGCCCAAAAATGCATAATGAAGAAGAAAAAAAAAAACATACAAGTCGCACTTTTTGGGGAAACAACATAACGTAACAGGTTTGCCAAACTCTCCATCTCACTCCAAATCACTAAATCCATTCAATTCTTCATCCTCGGTGTCACTTCTGAGCAACTCCGCGACCTCCGGAGGTAAACAGAGCGCTCCTTCCTCTTCTGTGCAGCTGTTGTCTGACTCAGCATCAGTTCCAGTTAGAATTCCAGGACAGTCTGGAATTTTGGACACAGGACCTCATTTCCTAGTGAGCCAGAGTGTTGGAGACGTGTGGAGACACATTTGTCTGGTATTTGCAGAGGTCGCTGGTGCTAGACTAGTGCATGTCAACGGACATAGTTCTCCTGCCAATAAAAACAGTCTTACCCACTCCACAAAACACCCAAAGTAAATCTATTATTACACCAGACTGTCCAAATGTCTGTGTCGATAGAATAATGTTAAATAATAATAACGTTAACATTAATAATAGTGTTAAATAATGTAAAACCTTGCGTCGCATGAATCGTCACATGTTGAGGGACTATTTTCTCATATATCAGTCCGCCGCTGCCGAGCTTTTTATCAGGAAGTACAACTCACTGCTGCTGCTCAGACATAAATCCTTCAAATACAAGGTTAGTTTACTTCTAAAATTATTCTATCAACACAGACATTTACATGGACAGTCTGGTGTAATAATAGATTTGTTTCAGGTGTTTTGTGGAGTGGGTAAGACTGTTTTTAGTGGCAGGATAAGTATGACCATTGACATGCACTAGTCTAGCACCAGCGACCTCTGAAAACACAAGGACTGGATGGAATATTTAAAAAAGTGTCTCCACACGTCTCCAACACTCTGGCTCAATAGGAAATGAGGTCCTATGTCCAAAATTCTAGACTGTCTCTTTTAAAGTTCCTTTATTGGGTAAATTCTATTGTGCAATTATTTATTATTTACTGAAGTGGTAACACTTTATAATAACTACACCTTATTTAGCCTTAATAAAGCATGAACAAAGACTTAATTAATAATGATTCATGCTTAGTAACTACTTAATTACTACCTGAATTAGCACTTAACTTGCACTTAATTCACCTGTGCTGTAAATAGTTACTCAATACTTCATAATTACTCATGAACTAACCGTTTGCATGTTTACAAATGCATATTTAAGTTCACATTTGAGCATTTATTAATGATTAGTAAGTTATGAGAGAATGATTTACAAATAATGCAATGCAATGATAATTCAGGCAGCTGTTATCTGTTAGTTAAGTCTTTCTGAGAGTTTTTCTAAAGTGAAGACAAATGATGTTTATTAAGCATTTGTTACGGTTGGTCAAATTCCAGAGAAACAATAATGCATTACTACTAAATCATTCTCTCATGGCTTACTAATCATCAGTCATTAATAAATGCTCAAATTTGTACTTAAATATACATTTACAAATGCACACATGAGTAATTATGAAGTATTGAGTAACTATTTACAGCACAGGTGAATTAAGTGCAAGTTAAGCGCTAATTCAGGTAGTAATTAAGTAGTTAATAAGCGTGAATCATTATTAATTAAGTCTGTTCATGCTTTATTAAGGCTAAATAAGGTGTAGTTATTATAAAGTGTTACCACTGAAGTAATGTGCAAATTATTACTTACAAAGGTGTATACTTGTTCTGTGTTTGCAGTGTTCACTTCAGTGTTCAGTCTGCAGTCATTGCACAAATCTTTGTTTATAACAGTGGCAGTGGTATTTATGTATTAACCTCTTTTAACAATTTATTATTTAAACTTTCATGTTTGGTGTATTTGTTTTGAAATAAAGAAAATCCCACTGATGAATTCTGAATTATTGTTCGTTCCGGGCAGGGTGGGTGGCGTGGTGAGGCACCATAAAGTGCTTTGGACCCCAAAATGGCTAAAAACGCCCCTGTTCTCCCTGATTATAGATATGTTTTGTGCCATACTATGGAAAATTCAGCTAAGGTAACAATATTCTCATGGACTCAAGCAGGTAAGAGTCATGTTTGTGGAGATGCAAGCCCTCTCACATAATAAGAAGGATTTTGAGTCAATATTTTGGCTAAAAGGTTACACAGCAGTTTGCTTGAAACTACAGTACCATGTTTTTTGGATGTTTGAATGTCTATATTATCTTGTTGGCAGTGTTGGGGAGTAACAGATTACATGTACTGGAGTAATCAGAGTACAAATGATGAGTAACTGTATTCAGTTACTGTTTCAGTGAGTGGTAATTGGATTACAGTTACTTTGTTGAAATAAATGGATTACACAGCGGTATTTTCCTGTTTTTCCTGTTTTCTGTCCCACATTATTTTTATTTTTAATTTAATTTTATTTTTTTCAGTAATTCCACTCATTGCTGGAAACTAAACCAGGTCTAAACCAGGACTAAATCAGGACTAAAACCAGTTCTAAACTAGATCTAAACTAGGTCTAAACTAGGACTAAACCAGGACTAAACCAGGACTAAAACCAGGTCTAAACTAGGACTAAAACCAGGTCTAAACCAGAACTAAAACCAGATCTAAATCAGGTCTAAACTAGATCTAAACCAGGACTAAAACCAGGTCTAAACTAGGACTAAAACCAGGTCTAAACCAGAACTAAAACCAGATCTAAATCAGGTCTAAACTAGATCTAAACCAGGACTAAAACCAGGTCTAAACTAGATCTAAACCAAGACTAAAACCAGTTCTAAACCAGGTCTAAACGAGATCTAAACCAGGACTAAAACCAGGTCTAACCTAGGACTAAACCAGGACTAAAACCAGGTCTAAACTAGGACTAAACCAGGACAAAAAACCAGGTCTAAACCAGAACTAAAACCAGGTCTAAACCAGGACTAAACCAGGATTTAACAGGACTAAACGATGCTGCGTGGACCGTGTCTCCTCCTCCTTTATCAATAATATTTTTAATACTGTTAAGTTTCCTCGTCTTTGCTTCTTTACAGCAAATCAAGTAATCCAAAGTATTCAGATTACGTTACTCACTTTAAGTAATTTAATGGATTACGTTACAAACTACATTTTGGGGTATGTAATCTGTAATCTGTAGGGGATTACATTTTAAAAGTCACTTTACCAACACTGCTTGTTGGCAACAGTCTTCGATAGCTGTGCATTTTTTAAAATCAATATTCCACCTTAAAACACTGGATACTGTACCTTATCTCTTCGGTTTTCATTGCTTTATCATTTTGCCACTTCAGTTCAGTTTTACTCCTGACTTTGTGCACCAAACACCAAACAGGAGCGCCCTTTTGGCAGTGGAAGCCTTTATAGTCTGAACTTAATTAAAGTTTTTAATGACGAAGGCGACGGGGAGAGTATGACAGCACCAAATGAACTGAGCGGCGCGGGGAGTGATTAGAGTGGCAGTACTGATGGCTAATTGTTTTGAATAGACACTGGATTAGACATGGAGGTACCAGACACATTATCAAGCTCGACTTCGTTATGAGTAATCAGCTGATCACTCACTGACTCCCCTCGTCTGCACTTCACTTATTACAACACGGAATCAAAGAGCTCGGGGACAGGCTTTGTCGAACACGCGCCGCTCTTATTTCTTTTTCTACCTCAGCTGGAGCATTTGACCTGTTTGTCTGGGCTGGTTTTGGATTGACGGGGAGTTCAGGGAGAAAAAAAATCAGCCCAGACACAGCAACAAAACATGCAAACTCCACACAGAAAGAGAGTCGAACCTGCAACCTTGGATAGGAAGTTAGGAAGTCATACATGGAAACATAAACAATCCCACAAAAAAATCAACAGTTTTAGAATATTATTACTATAATAATGAATATATATTTTTTTTAATTACTTCCTATAATTGAGTGCGTATACATGTACATGTACAGTCTCTCTCTCTAAAACCTTCAAATCAGGCAAGAAATCTCGGGGTAATAATGGACTCAGACTTGAACTTTAACAGCCACATCAAATCAATAACATCTGCAGCCTTTTACCATCTAAAAAACATAGCAAAAATCAAAGGTTTACTGTCTAAATCAGACTTGGAGAAACTTATCCATGCGTTTGTCTCCAGTAGGTTAGATACTGTAATGTTCTGCTCACTGGTCTCTCCAAACGAGCTGTGAGACGCTGCAGAACATCCAGAACATCCAGAACATCCAGAACATCCAGAACATCCAGAACATCCAGAACGCTGCAGCTCGGGTCCTGACTCGAACTAGGAAGTACGAGCACATAAGTCCTGGTCTCAGGTCTCTGCTCTGGCTCCTGTGGCTCAGAGACTTTAAAGCAGCTCTGCTTGTACAAGTGTCTCCATGGCCGAGCACCAAAGTCCATCTGTGACATGTTAGTGTCATATGAACATCTCACACTCTGAGGAGCTCAGGGACCAACTCCTGCTGGTGCCCAGAGTCACGACTAAACAAGGGGAGTCAGAGTTTCAGGTTCATGCAGCTAAAACCTGGAACAGTCTGAACATGTGAGACAGACTCTTCTGTGACGCTGTTTAAATCCAGACTCAAAACATTTCTGTTTAACTGTGCAAATAACTGAAAGGTTTTCATTCCGCACTCTTCTCTCCAATTTATGTCTCTCTTTTTTAATCTTCATGATTATTTATGTTTTGATTTGTTTTTATTATGATTTTAATGTATTTCTTATTCTGTAAAGCACTTTGAATTACTTTGTGTACGAATTGTGCTGTACAAATAAACTTGCCCTGCCTTACATCAGTATCCCGGTTATTATCCATATCCCGGTTCTGTCAGTATTCGGGATCCTGTGTTTACATGTGCACTGAGAAACCGGGACACTCATATTCCTGTGTTCATGATCAAATGGAGTATCCCGGTTTCTTGACATAATCTTACAAATGTGCAAGAGCAAAAATTAACTTAAATTAATTTAATGAACCAGGAAAAATACAAACCGTGCGCTCCTTCAGCAGAGGAAGTTCGGGAGGTTTAACCAGCGTTGAGGAGCTACAGTATGAGATCTCCCACAATCCACTGCGCAGATCAAACCCAACAGATTCTTCATTAAAATCTTCTGCATAAATAAACTCAACTTTACAATATATAAACCATAAAAACTACAGGGCCACATCAGCCCGTTTGATCAGATAATTCACATTTTATGACATGTGTTTACGTTTTACAGAAACTAAACTTAAGACCGCATGACTCATTTACATAAACTGTTAGCGGTGATAAAAAAACCCAAAACAGATCGCTCTTTATACTGCTTCTTCAGCTTCTTTCGGACTAAAGGACACGACTCAGTGGATTATGTGTGTTCTTTTTTGTGACAGAAGAGGTGCTGATGATGGTGAGTCTGTTCTGTGTATCGTAGGAGATAGTTCAGGTTTTAGCTTTTCAGAGATCATACGAGTGCAGATTTGTGTACAGGTTCTTTATTTTACGGTCATTTCACTCATGTATGATTACTTTATTTATGTTGATCACTTTATTTACGTCGCTATTTTTGCAGTGAAAAGACTGAAAAGTGTTTGTCTTTTGGACGCATACCCACTCGACTTTATGTTGCAGTAACCAGGATACTGCGTTTACATGCCACAGTATCCTGGTTACTGTGAAATATACCAGCTACATTAACCCGGTTTCTCATAACCTGGATAATGAAACCGTCATCTCACTCCAAATCACTAAATCCATTCAATTCTTCATCCTCGGTGTCACTTCTGAGCAACTCCGTGACCTCCGGAGGTAAACCAGAGCGCCGCTTCCTCTTCTGTGTCGCTGTCGTCAGACTCAGCATCAGTTCCAGTTAGAATTATTCTGGTCTTTCTGAATCCCGACAGGATGGTTTCGATGTCACTGAAGTCCAGACTTTGTCCATCCATCCAGTGACTTCAGGAAAGTTTCATGGTGCATCCTCCCGGTGTCACAAGTTTCTCTCTCACTCCAAACTTTCTTTCTGCTGCTCGATTATCGTTTTCAGCTGCAGATTTCACGACTCGCAGTTTGTAATCTGCAAAATCTGCTTTTCTTTTGGGGGGGCATTTGTGTTCAGTCTTCTCAGTCGTCTTTATAAGTTTGTTTAAAGGTTGTATAGAAGATTTTCCAAGGAAGAGAGAAATACACTGACTGCAGCTCTCTAAGTAGAAACGTCTCCTCCCGTCTTCTCCTCACTCTAGAAATCACGCTTGTTTACAGCCGGTGCCACACTGGGCTCCTATGATCAACATGGCGCACGAGTCGAAGAGTCTGTGAGCCGAACCTCGAAAGAATCGGCCATGAAAAGATCCTCGCGAACCTTAGAAAGATCCGCTCGCTAAAAGTGATTAATTCCAGAAGACATAGTTGTGGATAAGCAAGACAATAAAGAAAACATGGGTCCTACGACGAGTGACATGTTTATATGTGCGTTGGAAGATACAGTTTCTACTGCCACTCACACTGCAAATGTTTTCTTTTTACATTTTAGTTCAGTAAAAGTGCTTCTCTCATTAAATAAGCTATGAAACATTAACTTATTGGGTTCTTTTTAAAGACAATGCAGTAAAGTGTGTTTACCTTGTTGACATGTTTCGGCTGCTGCTGCGAGGCATCTTCAGAACTGTCCTCGGTGTTGGTGGTGACGTGTCGTGTATCAGCTGTTGTTACTTCCTGTAGGCGTGGTCAGACCTGATGGACCTGGCAGGTCGCTCGGACTGACCACGCCTCCCGTCGCCCGGTGTCTCTGGAGGAGGGTGTCCCAGGTGTTTGTGCTCCTTGATCCAGCGTTTGAACTTGTTGTTTTCCGATCCAATGACCCGAGCCCCGTCCCAATCTGATAGAACACAAAAAGACAAAGCAGAACAGGAAAACCTAAAATCCGCCATATCAGACACTGTAAAAGGAACAACCACATTTATGGATCAGGAATGAGGCTCGGGTCATTGGATCGGAAAACAACAAGTTCAAACGCTGGATCAAGGAGGGCAGTGAAATCAGGAAACGAGGCACGGACAGCATTAACCGTGATGACGGCGCGTTCCTCCTTTCACACACCTGGGACACCCTCCTCCAGAGACACCGGGCGACGGGAGGCGTGGTCAGTCCGAGCGACCTGCCAGGTCCATCAGGTCTGACCACGCCTACAGGAAGTAACAACAGCTGATACACGACACGTCACCACCAACACCGAGGACAGTTCTGAAGATGCCTCGCAGCAGCAGCCGAAACATGTCAACAAGGTAAACACACTTTACTGCATTGTCTTTAAAAACCCAAGAAGTTAAAGTATATAAGAAGACAAAATGAACATCTTTTGCTTAAGCTATGAAACAATTTAAACAGCAAATACCTTGATGAAAGTGACGTGAGTGTGTCTTGATGGTACCACTGGAAATCTCTTCGCGGTTTATGTTCTCTAGACATAATTCCTGTCTTTTTTTTTTTTGATAATTCTCTTGTTTGAGCTCCTGATGAGTAATTTCCAGAGGAACAGTGAAGAAGCGAATCGTTTTATCCCTTTCAGAGCGTCTAGAACAACCAAATACACAACAAAACCTGCCCATGTTTCTCCGATGCTGCTGAAGTCAATGACATAGCGTGCCCGGTGTCATGACGACGTATGTACCGTTGCTATAGGGGTCACATGACAGTGTAAAGCCTCTGTAAGTCGCAGGAAACACCCAAGACATGGAAAAGAGGTGCAAGATACAATGATACAGTCCAAAAAACACGATAATTTCCCCTTCTCATTCTCCTCTCTGCGGACTCGTGCTCTAATCACTCGGAGGATCTGCTCGTGTTTTCAGCTCGTGGACTCGAACAGAAACTTTCTATTAACTTGTATTAAACCCCATTGTTCAACAGCGTATGACTTCAATTAATTTTACTCACAGTAATTTGATTATACGGACGAAAGGGGAGCGCGCCAGTCCGTATCCCGCCTCCATCTTCGGGGTTAAGCACCTTGGTTAGACTGCGTTCGTTTCACCAAGAGCTCGGGCACATTAAGGATAATTCTGCTAATAATTGTGCAATTAAATAATCCCATACGACACAGATAATTGAAAGAGAGAGGAGGAAAGAGAAGGAGAGGAGGAAAGGGGAGGGGAAGAGGCTGAGGGCGAGCGCGTAAATAGAAAAGTCAGTTTGCGAGTCCCAAAAAGCGAAGACGGGGACTGAGAGGCTCGGAGCGGCGCCGCAATGTAATCACACACTGCAGAGCGACGACAGACGAGAGAGGGAGCGACGGACGGAGGTCTTTAAAAACACTACGAGAGAGAAAAGGAGGGAGGAAGAGAAGAGAGAGAAAGAAATGAGAGAGACGGAGAGGGTTGGGGAACTGAGAGAGACAATAACGAGAGAGAATGAGGTAGAGGTTTTGAGATTAGAAGATAAAGAGGGAGGGATGAGGTTTTTAAAACACTAAGACACAGGTGTCAAACATGCGGCCCGGGGTCCAGATCCGGCCCTCCAAGACCTTTAGTGTGGCCCTCAGCTGATTTTCTACTAAAATATTTTAATTATATTTTCTATTAAAATGTTGTTAATTTTCTGTGGTGTTTATCGCAGCAGCGTCTCCAGCGTCTCTGTACGTGGCCCCTCCCACCAGAGCAGCACAAATGAAGACTTGTCTCTTTCCAAACGCTCTTAAAGGACGATCGTTTTGACTGTTGACCGTGACACCCTCATCAGAAAAATGTCCAACATGAGAAAAGTGGAGCCGAGTGCAAGATTTTACAAGAAAAAATGACTTATTCCAATTTGAATTCAAGTTAATGTTAAAACTTTGTGTTGAAATTACATTTTTCTTAAAGTTTCAGGTTGTTCACAATATTATAATATTTTGTAAAAGAAAGAGTTTATCAATTAAAAAAAGATTTCTGTAATAGATTTGTGTTTCTCTGCACAAATATTTGAACTTATTGTTATTTTGGGGTTTATATGACATGAGTTTTCTGATCCGGCCCCTTCGGGATTAAAGTAGGTTGGATACGGCCCCCGGACCAAAATGAGTTTGACACCCCTGACCTAAGAAGAGAGAAAAGGAGGGAGGAAGAGATAGAGGGAGAGGGGGAGAGAGATAGACATGGGAGAGAGGGAGAGAGAGAAGGGTTGGGGTAATGAGAGAGACAAAAACGAGAGGGATTGAGACAGAGGTGGTGAAATTAGAAGTTAAAGAGGGAGGAGGTCCTTAAAAGACTAAAAGGAAAGATTGAGAGTGGGAAAGAAAGAGAAAGAGATGAGAGAGAGGTAGAAAGAGAGGGGTGGAGCACTGAGAGAGAGGGTGAGAGAGGGAGAGAAAGAAAGAGGGTGGAAGAGAGGAAGAGAGAGAGGATTAGAGAGAGAAGAGTAAAAAGAGAGGGATTGAGGTAGAGGTTTTGAGGTTGGAAGATAAAGAGGGAGGGATGAGGTTGTTTAAAAGCACTAAGGAGAGAGAGAAAAGGAGGGAGAGAAGAGAGAGAGATGAGAGAGAGGGAGAAAGAGAGGGGTGGGGGACTGAGAGAAACAAAAAGAGAGGGATTGAGACAGAGGTTTTGTGATTAGAAGATAAAGAGAAGGGAGGATGTCCTTAAAACACTGAGAGGAGAGAAAAGGAGGGAGAGAGAGATAGAGGGAGAGAGATACAGATGAGAGAGAGAGACAAAAAGAGAGGGACCGAGGGACAGATAGTGAGATTGGAAGATAAAGAGAGGGTCAGAGGTGAGGAAGAAGACAGAGAGGATAGGAGAAAGAAGGGAAAGAGAGAGAGAGACGGAGTGAGAAAGTAAAGGGGTAGGTGAGGGAGAGGAGAGAGAAGGAAGAGAGAGAGAGGGGGGGTGGAAGAGACAAAAAGAGAGGGATTGAGGCAGAGGTTTTGAGATGGGGGGATGAAGAGAAGGGGGAGAGAGATAGAGATGAGAAAGAGAGGAGGAGAGGGGCGGGGGACTGAGAGAGACAAAAAAAAAGAGAGGCACTAAGGCAGAGGGGGTGAGGTTGAAAGGTGAAGAGAGGGTGTAGAGAGAAAGAGAGGGAAGAGGATAGGGGGATGTAGAAGGGGGAGAGAGAGAGAAAGAGACAAACACAAATGAGAGAGAGAAGGAGGGTGGAAGAGACAAAAAGAGAGGGACTGAGGTAGGGAGATTAGAAGATAAAAAGGAGAGTAGAGGTGTGTGTTAGAGACAGAGAGAGAGAGAGAGAGAAAGAGGATAGTGGAGGAGAGAAATGGGTGGATAGAGGAGAGAGAGAGAGAGAGAAATGAGAGAGAGAAATGGGGGGGGGGGGGGTTGGAAGAGACGAAAAGAGAGGAATTGAGGCAGAGGTGGTGAAATGAAAAGATAAAAAGGGGAGTTGGGAGAAAGAGAGAAAGTGGAAAGTGGGGAAGAGAAGGATGGGAGAGATGGATGGATAGAGGAGAGAGAGAAAGACAAACACAAATGAGAAAGAGAGAGGGGGGGGTTGAAGAGACAAAAAGAGAGATTGCAAGATAAAAAGAGAGTCGGAGGTGAGAGAAGACAGATATATATAGAGAGAGAGAGATAGGAGAAGGAGGGCAAAGAGAGAAAAGAGAGGGAGCGACGGAGAAGGAGTGAGGTAGAGGGGAGAGAGAGACGCAAGTGAGAGAAAGCGAGAGAGAGAGGAAAGAGAGAAAGCTGAAAAGAAGGGAGAGAGAGAAAGATAGCTGAAAGAAAGAAGATAGAAAGAGAGAAGGGGAGGGTGAAAGAGAGTCAGGAGAAAGAGAAAGAGAAAGAGAAAGGATGGGGAAGAGAAAGAGAGAGGGAGATACAAATAGAAAGAGGGAGGAGGTGGAGAGGGAGACAGAGGGAAGAGAGGAGAGGGATAGAGAGAAAAGAGGCAGGAAGAGAGGAGGGAGATAGAGAGAGAAACAGGTGAGATGAAAAGAGAGAAGAGGATGAAGAGAGAGAGCGAGAGAGTCAGGTGAGAGAGGGTAGTGAAAAGAGAGAAAGTGAAAGGACGGAGAGGAGTGAGGTTGAGAGAGAGAGAAAGAGAGAGACGGCAAGTCAGGGAGGGAGGCAGAGAGAGAGAGAGTTGAGATGGATAGAATAGAGAGGAAAAAGAAAGCGAGGGAGAGAGAGAGAGGAGGGCAAGAGAGAGTGGAGACACACTGATGGAGAGAAAGAGAGGAAACAGTGAAAGAGAAAAAAGAAATACTGCTCGAGGGAGAGGGAAAGAGAGAGAGAGAAAGAGGTGGGGATTTGATGCATTCCTAAAGTTTCCAAAAGAAAGCGAGAGCGAGAGACTGACAGGTGAAGAAGTGAGAAGGAGAGAGGGATGGAGAGAGAGAAAGAGAGACAGAACCAGGAGAGACACTCAGTTAAAAAATGCAGTAAATAAAGAGATTTTTGGCTCCTAAACTAAGACGGTGGAGACTGCAGAGCTCAGAGTTTGGTTTAGTGTGTGTGTGTGTGTGTGTGTGTGTGTGTGTGTGTGTGTGTGTGTGTGTGTGTGTGTGTGTGTGTGCTGAGGTGACATTTCCTTTGGTTAATGAAGGTCCCTCTGTCCCCTGACGCCGTTCACAGACACTTGTGTTGTAGCAGTTGAAACAGAAGCAACTTTATGTACAGAAAGTGTTCGGGGAGTTTAGTCACACAGACACACGACTTCACTTTCTTCATTATAAATCATTTACATTTTGATTGAGTTTGGACGAGCGCCAGTCTGCTTATACTGTCCAATAGAATTAAATAAAACTAAACTAAGCTAAACTAAAAAAAAAAAAACTAAACTATCCATCCATCCATTTTCTTCCGCTTTATCCATGGCCGGGTCATGGAGGCAGCAGTCTGAGCAGGGACTCCCAGACTTCCTTTTCCACGCACAGTTCCTACAGTTCCTCTGGGGGGATCCTGAGGTGTTCCCAGGCCAGTCCAGAGACGTAGTCCCTCCAGCGATTTCTGAGTATTCCCCGGGTCCTCCTCCTGGTGGGACATGCTCGGAACACCTTCCAAGGGAGGCGCCCAGGAGGCATCCAGAACAGATGCCCGAGCCGCCTCAACTGCTCCTCTCGACGTAGAGAAGCAGCTCCTCCCGTGTGACTGAGCTCCTCACTCTGTCTCTAAGGGAGCGCCCAGACACCCTGCAGAGGAAACTCATTTCAGCCGCCTGTATCCGTGATCTCGTCCTTCCGGTCATTACCCAGAGCTCATGACCAGAGGTGAGAGTATGAATGTAGATGGTAAATCGAGAGCTTTGCCTTTTGGCTCAGCTCCCTCTTCACCACAGCGGTCCAGTACAGCAACCACATTACTGCAGATGCTGCAGTCAGTCTCACGCTCCGTCCTCCTTGAACTCCTCCACTTGAGGCAGGGACTCTTTATCCACCCGGAGAGGACAAGCCACCTTTTTCCAGTCAAGAACCATGGCCTCGGGCTTGGAGGAGGTGATCCTCATCCCAGCTGCTTCACACTCGGCTGCAAATCACGTGGTCCAACATGCACCGGGAACAGGTCTGACTTACTGCCGGAAATGCAAACACAACTCCTGCTGCGGTCATACAGGGACCGGACAGCCCTTATCAAAAGGCCCTGAACCCCATACTCCCAGAGCACCCCCCACAGGACACCACGAGGGACACGGTCGAATGCCTTCTCCAGATCCACAAAGCACATGTGGACTGGTTGGGCAAACTCCCATGAGCCCTCTAGCACCCGATGGAGAGTGTAGAGCTGGTCCAGTGTTCGACGAAAACCGCACTGCTCCTCCTGGACCCGAGGTTCAACTATCGGCCGGATTCTCCTCTCCAGTCTCTGGCATAGACCTTACCGGGGAGGCTGAGGAGTGTGATTCTCCTGTAGTTGTAGTAGTAGTGCCAGTCCAGAGGCACTGTCCCCGACCGCCACGCGATGTTGAAGAGGCGTGTCAGCCAAGACCCACAACATCCAGAGACTTAAGATACTCAGGACGAATCTCATCCACCCCCGGAGCCTTGCCACCAAGGAGCTTTCCAACCACCTGAGTGACTTCAGCCAAGGTGATGGATGAGTTCGCCTCCGAGTCCTCAGCCTCGACTTCCTGAAAAACTGCTTCACCCTCCTGAGGCGCTGGATGGTTTGCCAAAATCTCTTTGAGGCTGACCTATAGTCTTTCTCCATGGCCTCCCCGAACTCCTTCCAACCCTGAGTTTTTGCTTCTGCGACTGCGATGAGCTGCAGCACGCTTCACCTGAACTAAACAAAACAAAACTAAAATGAAATAAAATGAAATGAACTAAACTAAAATAAACTAAATGAAACTTAACCAAAAAAAAAAAAAAAAAAATGAACCCCCCAAAAAAAACACTAAACTAAAATAAATTAAATGAAATAAACTAAACTCAAATAAAATATAAAAAATTTAAAATTAAATAAACTAAACTCAAATTAAATTAAAATAAAGTATAAAAAATTTAAATAAGTGAAAATGAAATAAAATAATCTCAAATTTAATTAAAATAAAATAAAATAAAAAATAATAAATTGAAATTAAATAAATGAAACTAAACTCAAATTAAAATAAAATATAAGAAATTTAACTAAAATGAAATAAACTAAACTCAAATAAAATTAAATTCCTTCTGTTGTGTACTTGTACTAGGTCAAAGCCAAATGTCTGTTTAACATATTTACACCTCCAGTGTCGCCCATAAAGCATCGCAGACCTGCACATACAACCTGGATGTGCCTGTAAATAATGAATGCACTGAGCTGCTGTTGCATATTTAAATCCTCCCAAAGCTCTTTACGGTGCATTATTCATTCACTCCACACTCCCACGTTATTGTAGCCACAGCTGCCCCGGAGCAGAGCGAGGGAAGCGAGGCGGCCAATCTGCACCATCAGCCGCTCCGACGTGAAGCGCTTACTGTACGTTTTGGGATTCAGTTCATTTTGGGACAGATAGAGAGAAGCTGGTAAGGGAGGGATGAAAGAGACAGAAATAAAGAACGAGATAGAGAGAGTTGAGGTTGGGAGAGGGATTGAGGCAGAGGTGGTGAAATTGGAAGATAAAAACGGGACATAGGTGACCTGCTCTAGATTCTGTGTAACTGCTGCTTTGAGTTTTGTCATTTGGGTCTTAAAATGTTCGTATCAATCCTTCCAGACCGACGTTACTGTATACAATACCTGGGAATATGTTTTATATAACCGCACATAACTTTCCAACCACAAAAGAAACAGGCTGGCTGCTCAATTTCATTTCTCTCTAGCGACTAGGTCAGGAATCAGAATACAATAGACGGTTTGCAAGAATCCCAGAAGTTGTAGGCCACACACCAAATCAATGAAGAGCTGTGAAGCCATAACGTCAAACTCGTCGCACCTGTCTTGGTCCCTTTTGTGGAATGGAACGACAGTAAACAAAGCGTCGAGATGGATGTAGACGAAGACAGACATTCTGTATTAGGATTTAAAGCCGGAACAAAGAGAATGTTTTGTGAATTTTATCAAGGGGAAAGATGATATTGTCCTTCTTCCTACAGGATTTGGCGCATTACATACGTCACGACCAAAAAAACAGTGACTGGTTAAATTAAAAAAAAGTACCCGCCTCACCTACCTTTGAGCGAACAAATCCTAATGCTGCGAGGTCAGACGGTTTCCACAAAGTGAAACCAGCTGATGAATCAGGCTAAAGCAGGAGTCTCCAACCTGTAGCTTGAGAGCAAACAGTAGCTCTCCACCCCCTTCCAAGTAGCTCATCAAGAGATTTTAGAATTCTATGTATTGTGGATATTAAATAAAATTTGATTAATTATCATTGTAAATGTATTTTGATGCCTAACTTGGTGCACTGGTAAACGGATAATGGTTTATGTTTTATAAGCGTCTAACTGTTCCCCATCTAAGGCTCACCATGGCTCTTATAGGTGAGTTTCAGCTGACGTCATTGTTATTAAAAGCCCACGTTGCATGCTGGGAAATATTTTGGTCGGAAGCAAGAAACACGGTAGCGGTCAAACACAGTGCGTAACCTCGCGTATTTATCCCCGATAATGGTAAATTCCTGCTGCATTATCGGATGCACAAATAGAAGCACGTAAAAAGGAAAATGTCTTTTTCGTATTCCGAGTGAAAAGAACCGCTCACGGCGAATTAAACGGCTTTCAAACATTCGCAGAGCAAACGTAGAAGATCCTAACAAACCGTGGACTCCAACAAGTTCAACAACGCATCGAGACTCTTGGAGGTTTTCATCTTTTCTGCTGTGAATGGCCCAGGAGTTTCCACCAAGTCATTGTGGATATCGCCCAAGTGAATATTTGTCCAGGTAGTTGGCGATTCTGACCAGAAATGTGGTTTGGTCCAGGTTCTGTCGGGGTTGAAAAGGGTGATTTGGCGTCCGTCGATGCTTATGACCAATTTCTGGTCAAATGGTCTTGGGTCCTCTGCCGTTACAGTGGATAAATAACCGGGATCAATACCCTTTTACGTGCTGTTGAATTAGAGTTTCTTGCCGCCGACCAAAATAATTCCCAGCATGCAACGCGCGCTTTTGTCAACAATGAAACTCGCCTATATTCACTCAGCTTCTTCTTGACTGGTGAAAGTGGTAGCTCTCTGGCATTTTGTTTCGTTAAAGTAGCTCACTGGAGAAAAAAGGTTGGAGACCCCTGGGCTAGAGAGCTGCGGCTTTCCGAGCATATTTCCGGCACTGTTTTATGTCACACGCACACTGTCTGATGACCTAGGGAAACGAGTGTCCAGTAGGCTCTGTTTATGCTTACGTCACAAACCAGGAAGACGTTTGGAAAGGTGCCATGACAACTTCCTGTGTAATTCCCGACACTGGGCTCACCGACCGACTGTGATCAAACCCACTGAAGTAAATGTGATCAGTGGTAAAATAAAGACTGCAGATGTATGTGCTGTTTGGAATTATCTTGAATTTGGCGCCTCGTCTCTTCTAATCCCATGTACACAGTGTGCTCAGAGATGTGTGTCAGTGGGAAAATGATGAAAAGTGACGTGCGGTTGGAATTGTTGATTCGCCGAACATAACGGAACGCTACAATGACATGGAGATGAAGAAAACTGGGATTTTGTTAGACTTATTGTAAACAGAGCCCGCTGGAAGTTGTCACTGTGTCTTTCCAAACGTCTTCCTGGTTTGTGGCGTAAGCGTGAATAGAGCCAATAGGAACTTTGTTTTCCGCCAAACTTACGCGCTCCGTCCATTTTGATCGGCCCAAACTTTGCCAAAGAGTGTAGTGAGTCAAAATGGTCGATGCTCTGAGCGTCTGTGTTCGTAACAATTGAAAAATCTGCTCTAAGTGCAGTTATTTCTCAAATAAATACACGTCAGCGTAATTGCACGTTCCTTTATATTTTTATTTTCAGGTTTATTTCAGTCCAAATGTACAAATCCAAATGTAATAAAGCCCATGGAAATGCAGGAAGGGATGTGGCTCTGTGCCAGGGGCCTCCAGCCTTTTTCCTCTGGTAAGCTATCGTTACAAAAAGTAAAATGCCAAAGAGCTATTAATTTTAGCAGTAGGGTGACCAGATTTTCAAAATTCAAAACTGAGACACCCTGGTTGGGATGGTTGGTATAAATAAAATTGTGAAAAGAGCATGCAACATCATCTGAGGGGCTTCTGACACTGCATTTCTTTTGCTTTGTCATTTTCTGTATTTTGGCAAAACAAATGATAATTGATGCTCCTCTTTACTGTTGCCGGGGATCAGATTAGTCATAAATTGCGATAGTCCTGTTTTAGTCCTGGTTTAGACCCGATGTCATCCTGGTTTAGTCTTAATTTAGTCCTGGTTTAGATCAGATTGGTCCAAAATAGGGACACCTGGGACATTTCTTGTGTAAAACTTGGACAAATCACTGGTTTTGGATAAATCCACTGGGACAGGAGACACAGAACTCAAAACTGGGACTGTCCCGGGTAAATAGGGACGTCTAGTCACCCTATTTAGCAGTCACAAGAATTTGAGCAAAGGAAAGCCTTAGATGGACAACAGTTAGATACTTAGACAACATAAACCTTTATCTATTTATTAGTGCACAGATTCAGTCACTGATCAGTTTGTTTAATTAGTTCATTCAGAAATCCCTTGGCGAGCTTCTTGGAAGGGGGTGAAGAGCTACTGGTGGCTCCCGAGCTACAGGCTGGATACTCCTGCTCTGTGCCCCGGACCTGACACGAGCTGTTTCCATGACTGGCACCAGTCAAGTCATGGGGCCATTGCACTTTTTTGTTTTGTTTTGAGGCAATAAGTATATTTTTAGTTTACTTACAGACTTGATATTTTACACTGTTGTAGCTAAGGCTCTAAATTTTATTTGTTTTTTTTTATGTCCAAAAAGTTTGCTATGTGTTTTGTATGAAAGACTGTGGATTTTATTTTCCATTTTTTCATCTGTATTTCTGGTCCTGTAACTTTTATTACAGCCACATGACACAAGTAAAGCAGCAGATTGTGAAATAGCAGGTTGTACTGAAAAAAAAAAAAGGATGTATAACACTTCATTAGGGGATAAAATTTGGAGTTTTAATCACAAAATTAAGAAAAGAATCCAGGCGAGGACAAATGTACTAAAATTGCCTTTAAGTCTGGAAGATTTAACCCGCTCTGCATGACCTTGTTGTTTATATTTTGCAATTTTGTCTGTATTTTGAGCTGGCCTCGTGAGCTTCATTTGACTGGACGACGTCACGCTCTCTTAGTCCACTTTTTCATGCAGAGAGAGAGAGAGAGAGAGAGAGAGAGGTTTGGTCTGGTCTTGGCGTGGAGCAGAACAGTGGAGGAGCAGAGGAGCGCTGTAGAAATGGCCTTGTTCTCTTCATCTTTATTATTACGGTTATTGAATTTGGTTCAAAAGGAGCCGACTTCAAAGGCGACGCCGCGAGAGCCGTAATTCGAGAGGATTTTGGACTTTCAATGCGCGCCCCGAAAAGGAATGTCAGAAACAACACACGGATAAAGGAAGTGTGGAAATACGAGAGCGTGCGCGAGGAAAAAACAGGAGGAAATATACGAACGTGAAAGGAGAAAGTGAACGTGGAAATAGAGGACACAAGGAACAAGGAAATACCGGAGGATGCGTGTGAGAATCCAGAGGAAAATACAGGAACTTCCGTGAAATTGCCGCCCATCAAACGCGCACCTACACAAAAACTATGTCTGTG
The DNA here is from genome assembly GCF_026225935.1 of Boleophthalmus pectinirostris. NCBI lineage: Eukaryota > Metazoa > Chordata > Actinopteri > Gobiiformes > Gobiidae > Boleophthalmus > Boleophthalmus pectinirostris. Next base: position 4,789,181 of record NW_026571070.1, read on the forward strand.
ATCTCAGGGTGTAGAAAAGTTTGTATTTTTATATAAAATATGAATCAAAAGCAAGTTTCTAAAGACCGATGCAGACTTTTCCACAGCCTCATCGTTTATCTTCACTAGTTTTGCGGAGTTTTGCCAAAGCCGCTGCCGTCCGTCGACTTGAGCGGAAATGCCGTTATGTAATTTCCGCAAAAAATAATAATTAATTTTTCGAAATATCCTAAAAGAAATGAAAATTGTCACAGCACAAATGAAATACAAACGTTCCATATCATTTTCTGCAGTTTTGAGGCTGTTTAACATTTTTGAGGGGCTGGATGACGTCATCGGCCGAAAATAAAACTGCTAATATTGTAAAACCATAATCGCAATTTGCAGCACAAACGAAACACAAACGACTGACACAATTTTGGGTGTTTTGGAGCATTTTGAAGCTTCCTGGGGACTCGCTGACCCCAGAGGTTTAGTGGGCGTGGTGTGCAGGGATTCGCTGTTCACCCAAACAGTGAGACGTGAGATATAAAAAAACAAACAAATATAAAATAGCTACAACTTAAATGTCAAACCGGAGCTATTGACAATGGTGAAAACAACATGCATAGGCTCTTGATATCTGCACTACTGTCCTATAATGACCTGAGACATGAGGGACCAGGACTGAACCAGGACTGAACCTGGACTGAACCAGGACTGAACCAGGACTGAACCAGGACTGAACCAGGACTGAACCAGGACTGAACCAGGACTGAACCTGGACTGAGAGTCGAGACAGGCCAGGAGGCGCGCCCGTGTAAACCGTCGGGTGACCCCGGGTGAAAGAACCGGCGCAGAGTTCAGCCGTCGCCCGACGCGGACACTTCGCTCCACGGACTCTGGGTTCTTCAATCTCTCTCTCCCTCAAGTTCAAGATTCGTCCTGGTTTAGACCTGGTTTAGTCCTAGTTTAGAACTGGTTTAGTCCTAGTTTAGTCCTGGTTTAAACCTGGTTTAGACCTAGTTTAGTCCTGGTTTAGTCCTGGTTTAGACCTGGTTTAGTCCTAGTTTCGTCCTGGTTTAGTCCTGGTTTAGTTCTGGTTTAGTCCTGGTTTAGACCTAGTTTAGTCCTGGTTTAGTCCTGGTTTAGTCCTAGTTTCGTCCTGGTTTAGTCCTGGTTTAGACCTGGTTTGGTCCTGGTTTAGTTCTGGTTTAGTCCTGGTTTAGTCCTAGTTTCGTCCTGGTTTAGTCCTGGTTTAGTCCTGGTTTAGTCCTGGTTTAGTCCTGGTTTAGTCCTGGTTTAGACCTGGTTTAGTCCTAGTTTAGTCCTGGTTTAGTTCTGGTTTAGTCCTGGTTTAGTCCTGGTTTAGTCCTGGTTTAGTCCTGGTTTAGACCTGGTTTAGTCCTAGTTTCGTCCTGGTTTAGTTCTGGTTTAGTCCTGGTTTAGTCCTGGTTTAGTTCTGGTTTAGTCCTGGTTTAGTCCTGGTTTAGTCCTGGTTTCGTCCTGGTTTAGTCCTTTTAGTCCTGTTTAGTTTAGTCCTTTAGTCCTGGTTTAGTCCTGGTTTAGTCCTAGTTTTGTCCTGGTTTAGTCCTGGTTTAGTCCTGGTTATCCTGGTTTAGTCCTAGTTTCCTGGTTTAGTCCTGGTTTAGTCCTGGTTTAGTCCTGGTTTCGTCCTGGTTTAGTCCTGGTTTAGTCCTGGTTTAGTCCTGGTTTAGTCCTAGTTTAGTCCTGGTTTAGTCCTGGTTTAGTCCTGGTTTAGTCCTGGTTTAGTCCTAGTTTCGTCCTGGTTTAGTCCTGGTTTAGTCCTGGTTTAGTCCTGGTTTAGTCCTAGTTTCGTCCTGGTTTAGTCCTGGTTTAGTCCTGGTTTAGTCCTGGTTAGTCCTGGTTTAGTCCTGGTTTCGTCCTGGTTTAGTCCTGGTTTAGTCCTGGTTTAGTCCTAGTTTCGTCCTGGTTTAGTCCTGGTTTAGTCCTGGTTTAGTCCTGGTTTTCGTCCTGGTTTCGTCCTGGTTTAGTCCTGGTTTAGTCCTGGTTTCGTCCTGGTTTAGTCCTGGTTTAGTCCTGGTTTAGTCCTGGTTTAGTCCGGATGTACCACCTGGTTCAGGTGGGCAGGATTCATCACTTCGATGACGTCACAGTCTTGGGTGTCTTGAAACGTGTTTTATAAATGCTACGTTTAATTCATTCATTTATTTATTGTATTCATGATTTTTTATTGAATTGATTAGTCCGTGCAGCACTTTGGAAGCGGTCGTGTTTATAAAATGCTCTGTATAAATAAAATAAAGTGGAGTGTATTGGAGTATCGGGTGTGTAACTGGTCTGAGTCGATGCATTGACGTGTAAACAGCTGCAGGTCTGTTTGGTTTATTTTGTCCAGACTCTTACACAGAATCAATATCAGCTCTTTGTAACTGAGTCTCTCTAATAAGTACAATCAATGAGACCGGGATCGATACATGACATCACTTCCTGTCTCTGAAGTGGCCTGTGATAATGTGCATTTAGAGGAATCTGCATTACCTGAGTTAAGTTGTGCTCTATAGATGTCGGTTTAAGCAGTTTTCTGTTCATAGGCGCCATGTTGAGGACTTTTCAACATTCTACTGTGTTTTATTTTCAGCCCCTTCTTGCTATGTCAGCTAATTTGAAAACCATAGATGCAATATTTATATTATATACTTTCCTGCACACTTTCTGCAGAAGAAGTAAACCCTCGAGTTTACCCTGATGAAGCCGAAGAGCCGAAACGTGTTGGTGGGATTTTAACTTTATCTGCCATGTGGTATTTTAAAGGCTTTTAATTATTTTGTACTTTTTGAGTGCCTCAGTTTTTTCAACTTTGTATTTGAGACTGGTCATGACTAGCCTGATTCATCAGCCGGTTTCACTTCGTAGAAACTGTCTGACCTCGCAGTGTTAGAATTCATTCAACGGCAGGTGTGTACTTTTAAAAAAAAATTACCAATCGCTGCTATTTGGTCGTGTATGTAATGTGCTAACGGGGCTAAGTGAAATATTAAACTTTTCCCAAATCCTGTAGGAAGAAGGACAATAACGTCTTTCCCCTTGATGAAATTCACCAAACATTTTCTTTATTCTGGCTTTAAATCCTCGACCTCAGGAATCGTTGCCAACACAGAATGTCTGGCTCTTCGCTGATTGGCTGGTGCCCAAACTCGCACTTCTGGGGTTCTTGTAAACCGAAATGAAATTGAGCTGAGGCACTAGATGGCGCCGGCCTGGCTCGGTCCCTGCACTGAAGAGCACCAAAACAACAATTCTGCACAATTTTTGTATATCCAAGCATAGCACTCCATCCATCCATCCATCCTTCCATTTTCTTCCGCTTATCCGGGGCCGGGTCGCGGGGGCAGCAGTCTAAGCAGGGACTCCCAGACTTCCTTCACCCCAGACACGTCCTCCAGCTCCTCCGGGGCAACCTGAGGCGTTTCCAGGCCAGACCAGAGACATAGTCTCTCCAGCGTGTCCTGGGTCTTCCCCGGGACCTTCTTCCGGTGGGACATGCCCCTAACACCTCCCGAGGGAGGCGCCCAGGAGGCATCCGGAACAGATGCCCGAGCCTCAACTGGCTCCTCTCGACGTGGAGGAGCAGCGGCTCTACTCCGAGCTCCTCCTGTGTGACTGAGCTCCTCCCCTTGTCTCTAAGGGAGCGCCCAGCCACCCTGCGGAGGAAACTCATTTCGAGCGCTTGTATCCGCGATCTCGTCCTTTCAGTCATTACCCAGAGCTCATGACCATAGGTGAGGGGAGGAACGTAGACTGACCGGTAAATCGAGAGCTTCGCCTTTCGACTCAGCTCCTCTTCACCGCAACAGTCCGATACAGCGACCGCATCACTGCAGACGCTGCACCAATCCACCTGTCAATCTCACGTTCTGTCCTCCTCTCACTCGAGAACAAGACCCCGAGACACTTGAACTCCTCCACTCGAGGCAGGGACTCTCCACCCGCCCGGAGAGGGCAAGACACCTTTTTCCAGTCGAGAACCACGACCTCGGATTTAGAAGAGCTGATCCTCATCCCAGCCGCTTCACACTCGACTGCAACCCGCCCCAGTGCATGTTGTAGGTCTTGGTTCGATGAAGCCAACAGGACAACATCGTCTGCGTAACATAGTACTCCTCATCCCCAAAGTTTTGTAAAAGAAAATCCTCTCTCATGTAACTGCCGCAGAGACTCCTCATTTTGGTCTTAAAGGGAAAATCTGGAATTTTGGACATAGGGCCTCATTTCCTAGTTATCCAAAGTGTTGGAGACATGTGGTAGAATAATTTCACAAGTAAAACCAACCTTGCATTTGAAGGATTTATGTCTGAACAGCAGTAGTGAGTTATACTTCCTGATAGAAAGCTCGACAGCGGCGGACTGATATATGAGAAAATAGTCCCTCAACATGCGACGATTCATGTAACGCGAGGTTAGTTTTATTTCAGCCATTATTCTATCGACACAGACATTTACATAGACAGTCTGGTGTCATAATAGATTTGTTTCGGGTGTTTTGTGGAGTGGGTAAGACTGTTTTTAGTGCCAGGAGAACTATGTCCGTTGACATGCACTAGTCTAGCACCAGCGACCTCTGAAAATACAAGGACTGGATGGAATATTTAAATAAAAAAGTGTCTCCACACGTCTCCAACACTCTGGATCACTGGGAAATGAAGCCCTCTGACCAAAAATTCCGAACTATCCTAAAATCCCAACCATCCCTACTCATGACATACTCATTTTGTTTTATTATTATTATTTATTAGATCACCCCCTTATATCAAGAAAGCCAAAAAAAAAAAAAAAAACTCTAATAATAATTTCTTTTGGAGCTTTTTTTTTTTTTTTTTTAATGGAGTATTGTCCCATTTCTGTTTGAGAGAAGAACTCAGTGTAAATGTGCAGGGTTTGTGCGTTAAACGTGCGTCTCCGGGTCCGTTTGCGACGAGGAAACGACATTACGTCATCAGAAAACAGCCTAATACGCGCCCTTTGAAATAACCTCCCATAGACTCCCACGTAAATCCCCCCCTCGAGGCCGTGTCGATACGGCCGCCGCTGCGCTGACGTCTCCTTGTGCGGTCGGAGCCGGAGTTTGAGCCGCGGTATCGTCGTGTCAGCGCAGATCCATCAGAGGCGTCGATAAGAGAGGATTATAGGCTCAGGTTCATGTGGATAGGCCCGGGGTTTGTTTTTTTTTTTTTTTTTATTAAATCAGGACTTGACCAGGACTAAACCGGTCTCAGTCCAGATCTTGTCCCAGTCTGAGTCCTGGTCTCAGTTCTGGTTTGGTCCTGGTTTAGTCTCGGTCTCCTCTCGGTCTCAATCCTGATCACCGACAGACAGTTTAGACCTGATTTAGAATTGGTTTAGTCCTGTTTTTGTCCTGTTTTTGTTCTGGTTTAGACCTGGTTTAGTCCTGGTTTAGTCCTGTTTCAATCTTGGTTCAGTCCTGGTTTAGACCTGGTTTAGTCCTGGATTAGTGTGGTTTTAGTCCTGGTTCAGTCCTGGTTTAGACCTGGTTTAGTCCTGTTTTAGTCCTGGTTCAGTCCTGGTTTAGACCTGGTTTAGTCCTGGTTTAGACCTGGTTTAGTCCTGGTTCAGACCTAGTTTAGACCTGGTTTAGACCTAGTTTAGTCCTGGTTCAGTCCTGTTTTAGTCCTGGTTCAGTCCTGGTTTATGCCTAGTTTAGACCTGGTTTATACCTAGTTTAGACCTAGTTTAGACCTGGTTTATACCTAGTTTAGACCTGGTTTAGACCTGGTTTATACCTAGTTTAGACCTAGTTTATACCTGGTTTATACCTAGTTTAGACCTGGTTTATACCTAGTTTAGACCTAGTTTAGACCTGGTTTATACCTAGTTTAGACCTAGTTTAGACCTGGTTTATACCTAGTTTAGACCTGGTTTATACCTGGTTTATACCTAGTTTAGACCTAGTTTAGACCTGGTTTATACCTAGTTTAGACCTGGTTTAGACCTGGTTTATACCTAGTTTAATCCTGGTTCAGTCCTGGTTCAGACCTAGTTTAGACCTGGGTTAGACCTGGTTTAGTCCTGGTTTAGTCCTGTTTTAATCCTGTTTTAGTCCTAGTTTAGACTTGGTTTAGTTCTGTTTTAGTCCTGTTTTAGTCCTGTCCGGTTTAGTCCGTATGTTGCACAAAAGTTTGGCATCGCAATTTAAGTCACGGAAACGGGAAACACAAAAATCGAAAACTGAAAAAAATTAATCGTTATCTGTTTTTTTTTTTTTTTTTTTTTTTTTTTGGTTTTGGAGACAAATAATGAAGAAAATAGTTGTTTTTCCATTTTCTTATTTTTGGTTTATATTGAAAGAGGAATGAACAATTGATACATGGATTCTTTAACCCTTGTATTGTGTTAGAAAGCTACACGCGTCTTTAGTGTTACCGGGTCAAATTTGACCCGTGATTTAACTCAGCCTGAAAATACTTTAAAAAACTAGATATCATCAATATGTTTTTCCCTCATCTAACTTTAGTGTTCATGTCCAGAAACATTTTTAATTTATTTTTTTTTTTTTTGCCAGACCTTTTATCTTTATACCACTCTTTTGATTACAAAAACTGCTTAAATCAAATTAATTCCTATAGTGATAAATTTGTAATTATATTATATATTATACTAAATAATCATAATAATTTTATATTATAACATATAAATAAACTATTTAATAAGTATATTAATTGGGTGTGAAGAGGCTTGGTGACCATGAACTGTCACTTTTCTTGACTGAAACGTCTCTTTCAGTCCTTTTGACATTGGGTTTCCTCACCACATGTGCTCTTGTTCAGGTTATTTTTGAGATTATTGGATTGAATAGTTGTTTTCCATTTTCTTATTTTGGTTTTATATGAAAGAGGAATGAACAATTGATACATGGATTCTTTAAAATCTGTTTCTTTTCTTCCTGTTGAAATAACGCAGCAGAACATCAGATTTCAACATAATTATTTTGTGTTTTATTGAAGTATTTCTGTATTCGTGTGTATCGTCGTTCTGGAGTGTGATCAGCCTCGTCGTGATGAAGTGCCTTCCATTAGCCTATAATGGTTTACAAATGGCTGTGGTGTGATTAATCTGTGCATTATAAAGCATTTATGACTCTTTGTAGGTCACCTCTGTCCACATTAACATCAGCCGACAAACCGATCTGTTACCGAGCCAATCCTGCACACGTCCAGCCAACGCCGACACTGCACTCTGACAACAACGTGACGAAATACAATATATACAGAAAAATAGAATAAAAATAAAAATAACAAGCAAACTACAAATTCAGTTCAGATAAATAAATAAATAAAATGAAATGAAATAAAGTGAATGAGAGAAAAAAAAGTTTCATCCTGAACATATTACAAATTTAGTGGTAGATAAAACATAAAATAAAATAAAAAGAAAGTGAATAAAATGCAATAAAAATAAATGAAATAAATAAAAAAGTACAACATTATAAAAAGTGATACAAAAATAAATAAAAGAATTTTTAAAAAAAAAAGAAAATGAATGTTAAAAATGTTTTTTTTAAAGTTTCATCACAAATACTACATAATTAGTGCAGACAGATAAATAAATAAATTTAATTAAATTAAAACAAATCAAGTGAAAATACAATAAAAACATTTAAATAAAAAATCTATTACATATAAATAAAAAAAAAATAATAACAAGCAAACTACAAATTCAGTGCAGATAAATAAATAAATAAAATAAATAAAAATAAAGTGAATAAAAAAAAAGTTTCATCATGAACATATTACAAATTTAGTGGTAGATAAAAAAAAAAATAAAAAGAAAGTGAATAAAGTGCAATAAAAATAAATACAACATTATAAAAAGTGATACAAAAATAAATAAAACAATTTAAAAAAAAGAAAATGAATGTTAAAAATATTTTTTTTTAATTTCATCACAAATACAACATAAATAAATACATTTAATTAAATTAAAACAAAGTGAAAATACAATAAAAAACATTTAAATTAAAAATCTATTACATATAAATACAAAAATAAAGACAATTATAAATTAAAAATTTATATTTTAAAAAATATATATATTAAAAATGGCTTCCTTGCAAGCAAACCACAACTTTAGTGCAGATAGATAAATGAAATAATAAAAATAAAATAAAAACAAGTGAATAAAATACAATAAAAACATAATTAAATTTAAAAAAGAAAAAAAAAAGTAATGCAAAAATAAATACAATTATACGTAAAAAATGAATAAAAGAAAAAAAAACATTTATGTATTTATGTATTTATTTATATATATATGTTTTGTTTTGTTTTTTAATAATAATAATGATTATTGGGTTTTTTTAGACCAAATTGAGTGTTTTGTCTCGTTTTCTTCTCCAAACTCTACTTCTGCTGTGTCTGTATCTGTGTCTTTAGCTCCGTCTTCGGCCAATCAGGACTTTTAAAGCTAAAATCACAAAAATCACACTGATCTTTTTATTGACTTACGCCGTTTAATTTGGTATTTTCTTGAAAACCTTGAAAAATGACTGAGGCAATTACGATTTTTTGAAAAACGAGTGGTCTTTTGATGTTACTCTGTATAAGCGTATAATGACGCTTTACAAAAAAAAAAAAAAAAAAGATGATGTTAAGTTTCATTTTCAGCAGATTTAGACTGAAATTTAGACTTTTCCTTCTCTCTCTCTCTTTCTCTCTCCCCCTCTCCTCTCATCCCTACCTCCCCCTCTTCTTTTTCNATGAACATTGTCCAGAGAGCGTTTTGAATGGTCCTCTCTTTCCTTGCCAGGAGCAGTGCTCCAGAGACAGGGACTGTGAGAGGAACATGAAGTGTTGCTACACGGGTTCTTGGGCACCTGTGTTACGACCCACGTGGAGGTAACATGTCCCCCTGGAATATATGTGGATGTTGTTTTTAAATTATTGCTTGTGTTTTGTCAGTAAATTAGAGTGATCAAATCCTACGATATCCTTGCCTCACCTCTCTGTATAAATCATTTTTTTCTTGTTACTAAGACATTTTTTTAGATATATTTTAGTGCTTTCTTAATGAACGTCTTCTTCTTAATTTCATAAGTGTCCACAGACGTGCCGAAACCCAAACCAGGATCGTGTCCTAAACCATACCGCTTTGACAAGTGTATCCAGAAATGCGACACTGACCGAGACTGTGAGGGGAAACTGAAATGCTGCTTCAACGGCTGTGGCTTCGAGTGTATGGACCCCTGTACATGGCAACCATTGAAATATGAGAGGACAGTGATCATCACAAAGAATCCAACTTTCTGTTGTGTTTATTTGTTCAATAAAGATGACAAACCTCTCTCTTGTTGTGCTAGTTTGAACAGTTTCATATTTTAATCATTGAACTCTTTAAAGTTATCCTTTGTAATTATATTGGCTGACCTGCTGTATTCTCACATAACACCATTAGATGTTATTTACTTTAACCCAGTCTCATAGTGTGAGAGCTTGACAGAAAACATGAAGACCAGAAAGCACAACCTGAACAAAGGCCAGGTGAGGGGAGGGGGAACAGGTTTCAAAACTGACATCTACTGATAAAAAATAAAAATAATAATAAATAAACTTACAAATGGCAGCTTTAATGTGGTTAGTCAGCTGGAGTTAGTTTTCAGGGTTTAATACCACAGTAATACAAAACTATTTGTCTCCAAAAACAAACAAAACAAACAAACAAAACAAAAAAATTCAGCTGTTTTACAATATTATTTCTCTAAAAATGCAATAAAAAAATTGGAATCCGTCCATGATTGTAAGTGATATATTTTCTTAAATTATTTCCTATAAAAAATACTATGTGATCCAATTATATTTATGAGATGTTTTATTGAGCCCAGGACCAGAGTGCACTCTTATGCATCTCTACCCCAGCCCCCCTCCCTCACGATCGTGGAAATCATGATAAATACAACAAAAGTGTCCGTTTATTTCAGTAAGTTTATGACTTAAATCTTTCCTCCCCATCCTCTCTTCCTTTGTCTCCTCCTCTTCTTCACACAGACACTCCAAATAATTTCCCTTGTTAATTTTTTATTTTTTATTTGCCTTCTGTTTTTCATTTTTATTTTTCACTTGTGAAAAGTTAAAATTGATGCAAGAAATTTCACTCAACTTAAAATAAAAAAGCACCTTTGGTTACTACTACTACTACTACTACTACTACTACTACTACTACTACTACTACTACTACTACTACTGCTGCCTCTTTTTAATTTTATGATTATTTATGTTTTGATGTGTTTTTATTTTGATTTTAATGTATTTTTTATTCTTTAAAGCACTTTGAATTACTTTCTGTACGAATTGTGCTATACAAATAAACTCGCCTTGCCTCACTATTACTATTACTACTACTACTACTACTACTACTACTACTACTTACTACTACTACTACTACAATTATTTCTAATATTCATCTTTAGTTCATTTATGACCTCACATGTTTCAGTTTCTTTATGGGGGTCGGGTCTTCTCCAGTTTGACACATTTCTACTGAAAATGCACAATTTACATGAACCTTAACAGGAGAGATGCATTGTACCAGGTTGTAGCACGAGCCTTAAATTAGAATAATTTAGCCTTAAACTGGAACAATTTAAGGCTAAACATTGATTTATTTACTGAATGAAATGTATGATTGGTATGAAAACAAATCCACCCAAACTTGTTAAAAGTAGCCCAGATATTATCTGCCCGCCTAAGGCTTTCCCTCCCCACCTGACGATGTCAAAAGAAGCTCAATTAGGCAGCCACCCGCCCAATCTGGTAACACTGTCAGTGGATCAGGTTGGGCTGGTTGTTGGGGCTGGGGGTGAGTGGTGGAACAAGTTGTGCTGCTGCGTAAACTTTGTGTTTGGCTGTGTGTTTGTGCTTAGATATAGTTCAGCCAATAGTGATCAAAATGTCTGTTTCTGGCATTCCTTATAATACTATAAGAGCTCTTCTTTGGTCAGGACCAAGGAGAGCGATCGCAGATAAGTCCATTCTATGCACCGAAAGTTTTTACAATGCAACAATGTCAACAAATCTTTCCTCCCCATCCTCTCTTCCTTTGTCTCCTCCTCTTCTTCACACAGACACTCCAAATAATTTCCCTTGTTAATTTTTTATTTTTTTTAATTTGCCTTCTGTTTTTCATTTTATTTTTCACTTGTGACAAGTTAAAATTGATGCAAGAAATTTCACTCAACTTAAAATAAAAAAGCACCTTTGGTTACTACTACTACTACTACTACTACTACTACTACTACTACTACTACTACTACTACTACTGCCTCTTTTTTATTTTATGATGATTATTTATGTTTTGATTTGTTTTTATTGTGATTTTAATGTATTTTTTATTCTGTAAAGCACTTTGAATTACTTTCTGTACGACGTGTGCTATACAAATAAACTCGCCTTGCCTCACTATTACTACACTGAAACAACGGTCCGAGAGGGGTTGCTCAAATTGCAAAAACAAATTTGACAACAATAACATCACTTTTTTACGTTTCTCTGTCAAGCATGTTTAAATCTTACAAACATCGCTTGATTGTGGCCGATGTGAGACCTGCATGTTTTAATCAGGTTGAGGAAACATGACTTTATTATAATTTCTGGTGAGGCTCCTTCCTCTGGAATTCTCCTCCCCAAAACTTTTGGAGGGAAAATTCAAATGTAACAGGACACAGGACAGTTCAGGAGCAGAGACACACAGTGTGGAGCAGGAGGATTATGGAAGCTGATCTGGAGGTAAGACTTTTCAAAGATTTTATTATGTGCTTCTCCGGCCTAGAATGTCGTCATTGTTAAAACATGTTTGTGTTGTTTTATTTGAAATTAGAGTTAATGTGAGGACAGCTTGAAACAAATTGTTTTTGACTGTCCATCTACAAGAGTGTGACAGTTGTACTCAGATTTGAATGTGTTTGTTCCAGAGTCGTCTACAAACACAGAGTGACGTCCAGGTTCTGCTGGAGCTGTGGGGAAGTTCATGAATGTTATAGTTGATGTTTCAGAAAAAAGGAAGATGTTTGAGAACCAACAAAACACAAAACACAGATGAACAAAGAAACAAATGAAACAAACCAACTAAAATTATTTTTATTTTTTTCAAAATGAACTTCCTATTGAAACTGTTATCGTACTTGTACAAGGTGATGTGGCATTAGGAGACTTTATACCAGATGCCCTCCCTGTTACTGTGTTTAGAGGAAGAAAAGCAGCACATGGTGAGTTTTGTTTCTGCAGATACACTTCTAATGTTCTTGTGATTCTGTTCTGGTCCATTATTGTAGTAATAATTGCTATAAGTGTATTTAAACATGTACAACAGAGTAGATGATCAGAATGTGATCATCATGTGTTATTCTGTGTCCACAGAGACCAGAGCTTCTTCACTGGAATAAATCTTCACACTGTCCAGCTCCAAACTGTGTGTCTCTGTCCCTGTGCTCTTTATGTTTGATTCTGTTTAAGACAAAACAGAACTGTGGAAAACTAAAGACTGTTTTTGTATTCTTTTACAGAATTAGATCAATTAAATTAAATTATACAAACTTATACATTTCATGATAAGGTACCATAAGATAAATATGCATATTCAGCAGGATTTGTTCAAATTTCATCAACATGAAAAAGTGATGTTCATGTTCCGAGAAAAATATGTGTAGAGGGTTCGAAAAAAGTTTCAAAGCCTAAACATAATTTTATTGCGTGCAACCGCTGTCCATAACTTTTTTACGCAAATCCAGCAACTTTTTTTTTTTCAGTGTACTACTACTACTACTACTACTACTACTACTACTACTACTACTACTACTACTACTACTACTACTACAATTATTTCTAATATTCATCTTTAGTTCATTTATGACCTCACACGTTTCAGTTTCTTTATGGGGGTCGGGTCTTCTCCAGTTTGACACATTTCTACTGAAAATGCACAATTTACATGAACCTTAACAGGAGAGATGCATTGTACCAGGTTGTAGCACGAGCCTTAAATTGGAATAATTTAGCCTTAAACTGGAACAATTTAAGGCTAAACATTGATTTATTTACTGAATGAAATGTATGATTGGTATGAAAACAAATCCACCCAAACTTGTTATAAGTTGCCCAGATATTATCTGCCCGCCTAAGGCTTTCCCTCCCCACCTGACGATGTCAAAAGAAGCTCAATTAGGCAGCCACCCGCCCAATCTGGTAACACTGTCAGTGGATCAGGTTGGGCTGGTTGTTGGGGCTGGGGGTGAGTGGTGGAACAAGTTGTGCTGCTGCGTAAACTTTGTGTTTGGCTGTGTGTTGTGCTTAGATATAGTTCAGCCAATAGTGATCAAAATGTCTGTTTCTGGCATTCCTTATAATACTATAAGAGCTCTTCTTTGGTCAGGACCAAGGAGAGCGATCGCAGATAAGTCCATTCTATGCACCGAAAGTTTTTACAATGCAACAAAAATATTTAAATGAGCATGAAACTATTCAAATCTCTATAATGCACAAATAATATAACAGTATATTAGTCTGTCATTTTATTAGGATAAACAGAGATTTGATGATGTTTTTCATTTAAGGCTCACCCACAACTGATCTGGAACATCCACAACTGGAATCCTAATGATGTCGTGCCTGATCCACACCCAAAGAAGTCCTGGTATGCTCATGTTTAATGCAGGGCGGGCACTATGACGTAATATGAGCTCAGTGCTGAGGCTGTATTTTAGGTGGATAAATAGAAGCTCGTACCTCAGTTGAATGTGTCTGTGTCTGTGGTGAACATCATGAAGTTCTCTGTCCTCTGCCTCCTGACTGTGGCCTTTGTGCCTTTGCTCTCTGCTCTGAAAGGTCAGTCACTTTGAATATAATTTTTAACGGAAAATGTAGTATGTCTATGTTGTATAGTCACAGTTCTATGACCTCGCATAGCTTCATATGGTGTAATTTTCCCACAATGTCAACTGATTGTATCAACTTATTTGTTTTGGTAACATTTACTGCATCACAAATGCATTGAACTGGAACATTTGAATATATATATATATATATATATATATATATATATATATATATATATATATATATATATATATATATATATATATATATATATATATTTTTTTTTTTTTTTTTTTTCTCTCTCATTAAAATTGTGTTTCTTGTGATTTCAGATGAACATTGTCCAGAGAGCGTTTTGAATGGTCCTCTCTTTCCTTGCCAGGAGCAGTGCTCCAGAGACAGGGACTGTGAGAGGAACATGAAGTGTTGCTACACGGGTTCTTGGGCACCTGTGTTACGACCCACGTGGAGGTAACATGTCCCCCTGGAATATATGTGGATGTTGTTTTTAAATTATTGCTTGTGTTTTGTCAGTAAATTAGAGTGATCAAATCCTACGATATCCTTGCCTCACCTCTCTGTATAAATCATTTTTTTCTTGTTACTAAGAATATTTTTTAGATATATTTTAGTGCTTTCTTAATGAACGTCTTCTTCTTAATTTCATAAGTGTCCACAGACGTGCCGAAACCCAAACCAGGATCGTGTCCTAAACCATACCGCTTTGACAAGTGTATCCAGAAATGCGACACTGACCGAGACTGTGAGGGGAAACTGAAATGCTGCTTCAACGGCTGTGGCTTCGAGTGTATGGACCCTGTACATGGCAACCATTGAAATATGAGAGGACAGTGATCATCACAAAGAATCCAACTTTCTGTTGTGTTTATTTGTTCAATAAAGATGACAAACCTCTCTCTTGTTGTGCTAGTTTGAACAGTTTCATTTTTTAATCATTTAACTCTTTAAAGTTATCCTTTGTAATTATATTGGCTGACCTGCTGTATTCTCACATAACACCATTAGATGTTATTTACTTTAACCCAGTCTCATAGTGTGAGAGCTTGACAGAAAACATGAAGACCAGAAAGCACAACCTGAACAAAGGCCAGGTGAGGGGAGGGGGAACAGGTTTCAAAACTGACATCTACTGATAAAAAAATAAAAATAATAATAAATAAACTTACAAATGGCAGCTTTAATGTGGTTAGTCAGCTGGAGTTAGTTTTCAGGGTTTAATACCACAGTAATACAAAACTATTTGTCTCCAAAAACAAACAAAACAAACAAACAAAACAAAAAAATTCTGCTGTTTTACAATATTATTTCTCTAAAAATGCAATAAAAAAATTGGAATCCGTCCATGATTGTAAGTGATATATTTTCTTAAATTATTTCCTATAAAAAATACTATGTGATCCAATTATATTTATGAGATGTTTTATTGAGCCCAGGACCAGAGTGCACTCTTATGCATCTCTACCCCAGCCCCCCTCCCTCACGATCGTGGAAATCATGATAAATACAACAAAAGTGTCCGTTTATTTCAGTAAGTTTATGACTTAAATCTTTCCTCCCCATCCTCTCTTCCTTTGTCTCCTCCTCTTCTTCACACAGACACTCCAAATAATTTCCCTTGTTAATTTTTTATTTTTTTTTTGCCTTCTGTTTTTCATTTTATTTTTCACTTGTGAAAAGTTAAAATTGATGCAAGAAATTTCACTCAACTTAAAATTAAAAAAGCACCTTTGGTTACTACTACTACTACTACTACTACTACTACTACTACTACTACTACTTACTACTACTACTACTACTACTACGACTGCTGCCTCTTTTTAATTTTATGATGATTATTTATGTTTTGATGTGTTTTTATTTTGATTTTAATGTATTTTTTATTCTTTAAAGCACTTTGAATTACTTTCTGTACGACGTGTGCTATACAAATAAACTCGCCTTGCCTCACTATTACTATTACTACTAAAACTACTACTACAGTTATTTCCAATATTCATCTTTAGTTCATTTATGACCTCACATGTTTCAGTTTCTTTATGGGGGTCGGGTCTTCTCCAGTTTGACACATTTCTACTGAAAATGCACAATTTACATGAACCTTAACAGGAGAGATGCATTGTACCAGGTTGTAGCACGAGCCTTAAATTGGAATAATTTAGCCTTAAACTGGAACAATTTAAGGCTAAACATTGATTTATTTACTGAATGAAATGTATGATTGGTATGAAAACAAATCCACCCAAACTTGTTAAAAGTAGCCCAGATATTATCTGCCCGCCTAAGGCTTTCCCTCCCCACCTGACGATGTCAAAAGAAGCTCAATTAGGCAGCCACCCGCCCAATCTGGTAACACTGTCAGTGGATCAGGTTGGGCTGGTTGTTGGGGCTGGGGTGTGAGTGGTGGAACAAGTTGTGCTGCTGCGTAAACTTTGTGTTTGGCTGTGTGTTGTGCTTAGATATAGTTCAGCCAATAGTGATCAAAATGTCTGTTTCTGGCATTCCTTATAATACTATAAGAGCTCTTCTTTGGTCAGGACCAAGGAGAGCGATCGCAGATAAGTCCATTCTATGCACCGAAAGTTTTTACAATGCAACAAAAATATTTAAATGAGCATGAAACTATTCAAATCTCTATAATGCACAAATAATATAACAGTATATTAGTCTGTCATTTTATTAGGATAAACAGAGATTTGATGATGTTTTTCATTTAAGGCTCACCCACAACTGATCTGGAACATCCACAACTGGAATCCTAATGATGTCGTGCCTGATCCACACCCAAAGAAGTCCTGGTATGCTCATGTTTAATGCAGGGCGGGCACTATGACGTAATATGAGCTCAGTGCTGAGGCTGTATTTTAGGTGGATAAATAGAAGCTCGTACCTCAGTTGAATGTGTCTGTGTCTGTGGTGAACATCATGAAGTTCTCTGTCCTCTGCCTCCTGACTGTGGCCTTTGTGCCTTTGCTCTCTGCTCTGAAAGGTCAGTCACTTTGAATATAATTTTAAATGGAAAATGTAGTATGTCTATGTTGTATAGTCACAGTTCTATGACCTCGCATAGCTTCATATGGTGTAATTTTCCCACAATGTCAACTGATTGTATCAACTTATTTGTTTTGGTAACATTTACTACATCACAAATGCATTGAACTGGAACATTTGAATATATATATATATATATATATATATATATATATATATATATATATATATATATATATATATATATATATATATATATATATTTTTTTTTTTCTTTTTTTTTTTTTTTTTCTCTCTCATTAAAATTGTGTTTCTTGTGATTTCAGATGAACATTGTCCAGAGAGCGTTTTGAATGGTCCTCTCTTTCCTTGCCAGGAGCAGTGCTCCAGAGACAGGGACTGTGAAGAGGAACATGAAGTGTTGCTACACGGGCTGTGGGCACCTGTGTTACGACCCACGTGGAGGTAACATGTCCCCCTGGAATATATGTGGATGTTGTTTTTAAATTATTGCTTGTGTTTTGTCAGTAAATTAGAGTGATCAAATCCTACGATATCCTTGCCTCACCTCTCTGTATAAATCATTTTTTTCTTGTTACTAAGACATTTTTTTAGATATATTTTAGTGCTTTCTTAATGAACGTCTTCTTCTTAATTTCATAAGTGTCCACAGACGTGCCGAAACCCAAACCAGGATCGTGTCCTAAACCATACCGCTTTGACAAGTGTATCCAGAAATGCGACACTGACCGAGACTGTGAGGGGAAACTGAAATGCTGCTTCAACGGCTGTGGCTTCGAGTGTATGGACCCTGTACATGGCAACCATTGAAATATGAGAGGACAGTGATCATCACAAAGAATCCAACTTTCTGTTGTGTTTATTTGTTCAATAAAGATGACAAACCTCTCTCTTGTTGTGCTAGTTTGAACAGTTTCATATTTTAATCATTTAACTCTTTAAAGTTATCCTTTGTAATTATATTGGCTGACCTGCTGTATTCTCACATAACACCATTAGATGTTATTTACTTTAACCCAGTCTCATAGTGTGAGAGCTTGACAGAAAACATGAAGACCAGAAAGCACAACCTGAACAAAGGCCAGGTGAGGGGAGGGGGAACAGGTTTCAAAACTGACATCTACTGATAAAAAAATAAAAAATAATAATAAATAAACTTACAAATGGCAGCTTTAATGTGGTTAGTCAGCTGGAGTTAGTTTTCAGGGTTTAATACCACAGTAATACAAAACTATTTGTCTCCAAAAACAAACAAAACAAACAAACAAAACAAAAAAATTCTGCTGTTTTACAATATTATTTCTCTAAAAATGCAATAAAAAAATTGGAATCCGTCCATGATTGTAAGTGATATATTTTCTTAAATTATTTCCTATAAAAAATACTATGTGATCCAATTATATTTATGAGATGTTTTATTGAGCCCAGGACCAGAGTGCACTCTTATGCATCTCTACCCCAGCCCCCCTCCCTCACGATCGTGGAAATCATGATAAATACAACAAAAGTGTCCGTTTAGTTTCAGTAAGTTTATGACTTAAATCTTTCCTCCCCATCCTCTCTTCCTTTGTCTCCTCCTCTTCTTCACACAGACACTCCAAATAATTTCCCTTGTTAATTTTTTATTTTTTTATTTGCCTTCTGATTTTTCATTTTATTTTTCACTTGTGAAAAGTTAAAATTGATGCAAGAAATTTCACTCAACTTAAAATAAAAAAGCACCTTTGGTTACTACTACTACTACTACTATTACTACTACTACTGCTACTACTACTACTACGACTGCTGCCTCTTTTTAATTTTATGATGATTATTTATGTTTTGATGTGTTTTTATTTTGATTTTAATGTATTTTTTATTCTTTAAAGCACTTTGAATTACTTTCTGTACGACGTGTGCTATACAAATAAACTCGCCTTGCCTCACTATTACTATTACTACTAAAACTACTACTACAGTTATTTCCAATATTCATCTTTAGTTCATTTATGACCTCACATGTTTCAGTTTCTTTATGGGGGGTCGGGTCTTCTCCAGTTTGACACATTTCTACTGAAAATGCACAAATTTACATGAACCTTAACAGGAGAGATGCATTGTACCAGGTTGTAGCACGAGCCTTAAATTAGAATAATTTAGCCTTAAACTGGAACAATTTAAGGCTAAACATTGATTTATTTACTGAATGAAATGTATGATTGGTATGAAAACAAATCCACCCAAACTTGTTAAAAGTAGCCCAGATATTATCTGCCCGCCTAAGGCTTTCCCTCCCCACCTGACGATGTCAAAAGAAGCTCAATTAGGCAGCCACCCGCCCAATCTGGTAACACTGTCAGTGGATCAGGTTGGGCTGGTTGTTGGGGCTGGGGGTGAGTGGTGGAACAAGTTGTGCTGCTGCGTAAACTTTGTGTTTGGCTGTGTGTTGTGCTTAGATATAGTTCAGCCAATAGTGATCAAAATGTCTGTTTCTGGCATTCCTTATAATACTATAAGAGCTCTTCTTTGGTCAGGACCAAGGAGAGCGATCGCAGATAAGTCCATTCTATGCACCGAAAGTTTTTACAATGCAACAAAAATATTTAAATGAGCATGAAACTATTCAAATCTCTATAATGCACAAATAATATAACAGTATATTAGTCTGTCATTTTATTAGGATAAACAGAGATTTGATGATGTTTTTCATTTAAGGCTCACCCACAACTGATCTGGAACATCCACAACTGGAATCCTAATGATGTCGTGCCTGATCCACACCCAAAGAAGTCCTGGTATGCTCATGTTTAATGCAGGGTGGGCACTATGACGTAATATGAGCTCAGTGCTGAGGCTGTATTTTAGGTGGATAAATAGAAGCTCGTACCTCAGTTGAATGTGTCTGTGTCTGTGGTGAACATCATGAAGTTCTCTGTCCTCTGCCTCCTGACTGTGGCCTTTGTGCCTTTGCTCTCTGCTCTGAAAGGTCAGTCACTTTGAATATATCTATCTATATATATATATATATACTATATCTATATCTATATTCTATCTATCTATCTATCTATATATATATATATATATATATATATATATATATATATATATATATATATATATATAGGGCCGGGGACGTTAATGCGTTAACATTGCGTTTACTAATTAAGTCATTAACACCGACAATTATTTTAACGCTGTTAACGCAGTTTTTATTATTATTTATTTATTTATTTTATTGTAAACGTCTGTTTCTCACTGGCTTTTATTTTGAAAAAGTCCACCGCGAGCATTTCTTTAAGTTTGACATCTTTTCATGACACTTTTTTCACTTTTTTCTGACCACGTGAGATGCAACGTGCCCGAGCCTCTGCGAGCCGCGGCTCCGACTCCTGTCGCGGGCTCTGGTCGCGGGTTCAGCCGCCGGCTCTGAGCTGAGCTTATTTCTTTAGTTCAGTGCTGGAGGAACGGATTTACCCAGATACCATTGGAAGAAAAAATGTGATTGGTCCATTTCCATTCCATTATATTAACCCTTTGTTTCCTAAGAAATATCAGTCCAAGTTTATAACACTGATCTGGAAATTATTACTAGTGTAGTGTTCATTACTCACAGCATAAAAAATATTCAATAAATATATTAGTAATACAAACATTCAATATTTTTTTCTTGAGTCTTCCCTGAACACCTTGAAGGCTCTGAGGTTCCCCTGTGAAAGAAATGCTGTTTGCACAACAAATGTTTGGCTCTTTCATTTACATTTCCAATAAAAGAGCGCTATACTCGACTTTTTAATTCATTAATTGGTTTTGCGTATAACATGTGATTAATTCAATTTTTAAATTTTTGCCCAGCCCTAATATATATATATATATATATATATATATATATATATATATATATATATATATATATATATATATATATATATATATATATATATATATTTATTTTTTTTTTTTTTTTCCATTAAAATTGTGTTTCTTGTGACTTCAGACAAAATTGAAAGTTGTCCAGTGAGCGTTTTGAATGGTCCTCTCGTTCCTTGCCAGAAGCAGTGCTCCACAAACAGGGACTGTGAGAGGAACATGAAGTGTTGCTCCACGGGCTGTGGGCACCTGTGTTACAAGCCACGTGGAGTAACATGTCCCCCTGGAATATATGTGGATGTTGTTTTTAAATTATTGCTTGTGTTTTGTCAGTAAATTAGAGTGATCAAATCCTACGATATCCTTGCCTCATGTTTTAGTGCTTTCTTAATGAACGTCTTCTTCTTAATTTCATAAGTGTACACAGACGTGCCTAAACCCAAACCAGGATCGTGTCCTAAAGCACACCGCTTTAGGATCTGTGTCGAGAAATGCGACTCTGACCGAGACTGTGGGAGTAATCTGAAATGCTGCGAGAACGGCTGTGGGAGAACCTGTGAGAAGCCAGTCATGGGTAATATACCCTTTAGAATTTGTTTTGGTCATCTGGGATTACTATATAATGCACTATGTAAAACATGGTCAAAACAGTAACAGCAACCACCAAAGACTTTTTATTTTATTTTTATGAATGAATCAATAAAATCTCCAGAGAGAGAAGAAGGTGGCCGACCATCCACCAGAAAAGTCACAGTGCACCTTTAATACTGTTATTTCTGGGTTTTTTTTAATCTCCACAGGATAAAAACCAGGAACCTGTCCTGCTCCAATCGCCCATTTCACTACATGCCCTGATCTGTGCTCTGATGACAGACAATGTCTTGGGAACCGCAAATGCTGCTTCAGCGGCTGTGGCTACGAGTGTAAGGCCCCTGAACATATAAAGAGGATAGTGATCATCACAAAGAATCCAACTTTCTGTTGTGTTTATTTGTTCAATAAAGATGACAAACCTCTCTCTTGTTGT
>NW_026571070.1:4813403-4824403 GCF_026225935.1 Boleophthalmus pectinirostris
TGTAAAAAATACATGTAGTCTTGTTTTACTTATTATATATGTCTCATTTGTATGTAAAGAGACACGAAAAGTAAGCTACTTGGAGGTGATTAAAGATATACATTATTACTACTAGTTAGTTTTAATTATATCTTCTAGATATTGAATTCATTGACTGGGTCATCAGAGCGATAGAAATAGGGGATTTGTTTTCGATAGCATGTTTGCTTATTACGAGAGCAAAGTTGAATTTTAGATTGAGTCGTTTTGCGCGGCCACCATTTTGGGCTAACGTTAATACATCGCCAACGCTTGACATGCTGAGATGAGCCGGTCCAGCTTTTATTTTACACTGGTGCAAACTTGTCAAATTGCGAGTAGTGCACCACCAGGTTTACGCATTTTGCGCACTACGGCCAGGTGTAACTTTAAGCCCAGGATGGCGCAGGCATAAATCCCGGGCCTAATCATGCGGGCAGCGGCTGATAGAACGGCGAGTGTTCCGGTCCGCCGGAGCTGCGGTTCTGCGGGCTTGAGGTGGCTCTCTCCTGCCTTGTGCTTTTTTGTCATCGTAGACACGGACAGATTATTTAACGCTGCGCAAATAACAAATAGAGACAGATACCCTTTATGAAACTAAATTAGTTAATCTATATACATATAAATGAACGCGCTCGCTCTCCGCTGCAGCGCGCAGCCCTCCTATCGCCACAGAAACTCCGGTACTGGTATTGAAAAACTAACGTTCTTTCGGCGCCAGTTTTCCTTGGCTTTAAATGCGATAAAATAAATATCTAATAAATGGTCAACTAGTCCAAAATAAAATTCAGTTGGCTTTGTCAGTTCACATGCAAACCACTTGCAGAGAATAACACTGCTCATAAATATAATTATCTTTAAAATAATTGCAATTCATTCCAAAACTGACCTATAAAGCAGTTGTTACTCTTTATTGCCTACCTCTACTTAATTGTGTAGTTTAATTTAAAAATGTGAAATCATTCATATTATAAAATATAAAATTAATTAAACATTTTAATTTGCTGAATTTCCTCACATGCAATGTGTTTAACACATTTTTATTTTCCTTGCCTAATCTATCTGCACAGGAACCATTTCCCACTTGGACGCGGTTTCAACCAGCAAGAGTTCTTTTTCCTTCAGTTCTGTAGAGGTATGTTTGCATTAAAGTTGGTTTAATTTGAAAGGGAACATTTACACATGGCAATATAGGTTCTCACCACCTTTCAATACATTGATATGAGATTCTAAAATAAATAATGCCATTCTGACAGGACTGTAATGCAGTCCAGAGGGATCATCAAATAAAAAAAATCTCACATTTGACAAAAAGTTTTAAATATCCTTTCAAGCCACAGATTGTTCAGAAATGGTAACAGTAAAATTTGATTATTATTTTTTTTTTCTTTTTCATTTTAAATTTCTGTATACATTTCAGATCAATGCTGAGTTTCTGCGCATCACCACATGTCCATTGGAGTCTACCTTCTGTGTAGAACTAGACCGACACACTTCAAAACTTCTAGAAGTTGCAAGAAAGGGAGGATCTTTTCAAATGAAGGCTGCTTGGATTCTTCGGGATTTTGATGAGGTAACTTTAATTAGATGGCATAGGTGCTTCTAAACGTTTCCTAACTTGGTTTACCTATAGCAGTGCTTCTCAGACTTTTTCAAACCATGGATCACTTTGTCATTGAAAACTAAACTGCAGTCCACTTTCCTGTGCCCAGCAAAACCAATACAAAAAAAAAAATTAAGATTCGGCTAATGTATGTTAAAAGGCCTACTATGTTTAACTATTAGAGAAATTGGTTTGTTTTGTGTTCATTAAAATTAATTGCTGAACAGGAAACGATTTAAAATGAGACATTTACAGATATTCATAGGTTTATAGTAGATTTTATTAACTTGAGTGCATTTTTGTTACACCATTCCTCTTTACATTTCTGAGCTCCATGGTAAGTCATAGGGGCTTTACATGGACAAAATTTGCTTTTTCTATTCAAGATAGGATGCTTATGACAGGACACGTCTTACTCACCTGTCTCCTGCTCTCATCTCCCCTCTCCCTTCTGTCTATGAGCTTGTGCCTCTGCTGTGTGCAGCTTAGGGGTGGGCAACTATAAGCTATACTGTAGTATTTAATTTTTTTACATTTTCAAAACAATATTTACAGTATACATTTTTATTACATTATTTTATAATTTTCTCATGAACCACCTGACCAGTTTTGGAGTCACTGAGCAATAGGATCTGGCAGTCCATGGTGTGGGTCTTGCTTTCTGTTCAGTGATTGGATATCAGCTCGTTTTGAGAAGTGAAACGATAAATGGAAAGACCTTGACATCATTCACCTAAGTGACAAAATTTTGTCAGATCGCCTTGTTCTTTTAATCTCTTCATGGACCCAGTGCTTTGTGTGTCCGAGAGGTGTCCACACCAGTTCAGGAAAAAATGTTTTTTTTGTGAAGTGAAAATATCCTCATTACAAATATTTAGTATGTTTACGTCACATCTGAATGCAAATTTAAAAAAAAAACCCAAAACACTCCATTATGTCAGTACCAAGAATAGAATTGAGAAAAATAACAGTGTTCTTATGTTTGCAGGCTTCACTGAATGCTGCACTGGAAGCATCTACACGAAGGCAATATGCACTAAAGTTGCTGATGATTTTCCTTGGAGACCCTGTTGATGAAATAATAAAAGAACATCAGGTATGAACGATATATAGAGAATAAAACCTGTCATGTCTTACAATATCAAACTCCTCACCAATTGGCAGTCTGTAACTGATGGTCCTTTTTTGTATGTGTTAATCATGTGAATGAAGCAAAACATAACTCCTGGTATGTTTGAGGAAACATAGATCAGAACTGAAGAAGCAGCTTGGATGAGCTGCGAAACGTCTTCAACCAAACTAACCTTTGTCCAGTTGACAAACTGAATTTTCTCCTTGCCATAGATCAGAATATAGCATAATATGTACCCTTTAACGCTCCAAAATAAATCCAGTATATTCTGATTGAGAATAGATAATTGTAAAAAAAAAAAAAAAGTGCACAATTTAAATATAAACTGTTTGCACTTGCACTTAAGTAATTATGTAGGTAATTTATTTCATTTTTGGACAATCTTCTAAAATATAAAGCTATTTGGGGATACTTAAAGATTCACTATGCAAGTTTTCCAGAGACATTTCCATCACATGATTTTCTCATGAAATTGTTTTTGAAGTTCCACAGTGTGAAATACACTTTTGTATTTGCATTTGTTAAATTTTTTCAAGCTTGCTTTTTCACCCAAAATACTCAGACCCTCTACCAGAAAACTACATAGTACACCTTTTAAAGTGTTTGTTGATCTAGTTTAGATAGATTTTAACTGCTATCACATACTATTCCAGTCTGAACAATTCCTATTTGAACCGTGTATAGCAAACTTGCCTTGAATCCAATTCTGATTTTAAATGCCATTTACAGTGGTCCTTTTAGTGAATAAATTATTTAACCCAATAAGATCGCCGCAAATTAATTTATTAAATATTTGTTTTAACAAAATATTAGTTGATGCAAATTTTAAAATATTGGCAATCAAACCGCAAATTCTTCCATAGCATTCTTGACTAACCTCTAGCTCAATGTTAAACTGTAGGGACTGTAGAGTGTTGTGATGTCACATTCAACATTTTCTATGGTAGAATTTGCTGTCTAGCTGATTGCAAAGTTGTTGACTTGATTTGTGGTTTCTATCTTTATAATCACTGGATCTATCCACATAAAAAACAAGAACTGGCACAAAGTTTAAATTTATGCATCATCAGTATGGAGATTTCTCTCAAAGTAAATCTGTTTTATACATAGTTATGAAGTCACTTCCCACCATCTGAAATCATTACATAACATTTTAGAATATGAAGTATCTTTTGCAAATCCTTAGAATGCATTACAGACGCATACATGCAGACTGATAAGCATTAAATTATATTTTGTACTAATCTACTCATGTTTTGCAGGTACAGCAAGAATACAGTGTGGTGGAGGAGACGATGGCAGTTGTCCTGACACCGACAGATGTGAAAATTGTGTTGGAAGGTGAAGAGGTCCTGGCTAATCTAAATTCAGTGGTTCAAACTTTTGTCATGCTGTTTGGTCTCATATATACTCTAAACATGCAGTACCCGAAGAAATGTGTACGTACATTTGAGTTCGTTCAGAAAGTTCTTATGGGACTGGATGGGGAAAAAACTGAGCCCCAAAGTTCACAAACTGAGTGTCTTGCTACATAACAAGTAGTTGTGTCTCCAGTTTTATTGTTCATACTCATACGTTTTTAAGGTTGAAATTTTCTGCAAATCCAGAGGTGAACTTCTCACCTTTTTTTTTTTGTTCAATTGTACAAACTGTACCACTGTAGGACCAAGGCAAGTTAAGTTTAAAAAAAAAACAAGTTAAGACATGTTGGCTTACCTTATATTTGTTTAGTAGTAGTAGTAGTACTGGTTGCTTGTAACTTGCATATCACTGTATTTAGTGATCAATTTTATGCACTGTTAAATAAAAATAAAGTAAAATAATTCAATGTGTTGTGAAATTACTGAGATTATAGGACCATTATAAATAGGAGAAACAAGTTAAGGTAGATTGGATTAATCTATAACAAGTACATTCATTTAATCTGAAATTTTAAATTGGCCCATAAATGCTAATGAATTTTAAAAAATTGACTCAGTTAACTTTTGCGCGTTGAGGTAATTAATGTTTTCTTGTTGAACCAATTTATAATTGATTAACTGTTACAATTTAAATTTTTTTAGTTGGACCAATTTACAATATTTAGATGTAAATGATTTCTATATAAATTGTAGGTTAAACCAGTGTTTAATTTTTTTCAGTGTCTAAGCGTCTAACATCCAGGTCTAAAACGTAACTTAAATAGGTCTAGATTCATGCAGGTGAAGTATTTTTATCTGACCTGTATACATTTGAGCAGGGCTGGACGATTTGGGGAAAAAAATTAAATTAAATTAAAAATAGAAAATTCTACTCTCTTTTCAGACATTTTAATTCATATAAAACACACACACACACAAAAATACAAAAAAAACAAAACAAACAAAAACAAACGAACCTCACACTATCCTCTTTCTCTCATCTCTTTTCTTCCTAACTCTCTCCATCCTGTCTTCCTCCTGTTTTCCCCTCGTCTTCACACACGTACTCATTTCCCTTGTTAATTATTTTCTTATTTGTCTTTTATTATTTTATTTTCGGTGTGCTCTTTGAGCTTGTATCCTGCTCTTGCAGTATTCGCATCGTGCCTCTTATAGAATTTTTTGGGTGGTGAGACATTAAGTCATTTAAAGAGTTCAATCTATGTTCAGTGTTGGGGAGTAACAGATTACATGTACCTGAGTTATGTAATCAGAGTACAAATTATGAGTAACTGTATTCAGTTACAGTTACTCTTTAACTGAGTGGTAATTGGATTACAGTTACTTTGTTGAAATAAATGGATTACACAGAGGTATTTTCCTGTTTGCACATTTTGGACTATATCCCTTTTTTCTTCTTTCTTTTTTTTTCCGGTAATTCCACTCATTGCCGGATACTAAACCAGGTCTAAACCAGGTCTAAACCAGGTATAAACCAGGTCTAACACAGGTCTAAACCAGGTCTAAACCAGGACTAAAACCAGGTCTAAACTAGGTCTAAACCAGGTCTAAACCAGGACTAAAACCAGGTCTAAACTAGGTCTAAACCAGGTCTAACACTAGGTCTAAACCAGGTCTAAACTAGGTCTAAACCAGGTCTAAAACCAGGTCTAAACTAGGTCTAAACCAGGTCTAAACTAGGTCTAAACTACATCTAAACCAGGTCTAAACCAGGTCTAAACCAGGTCTAAACCAGGACTAAAACCAGGTCTAAACTAGGTCTAAACCAGGTCTAACACTAGGTCTAAACCAGGTCTAAACTAGGTCTAAACCAGGTCTAAAACCAGGTCTAAACTAGGTCTAAACCAGGTCTAAACTAGGTCTAAACTACATCTAAACCAGGTCTAAACTAGGTCTAAAACCAGGTCTAAACCAGGTCTAAACTAGGTCTAAACCAGGTCTAAACCAGGTCTAAACCAGGTCTAAACCAGGTCTAAACCAGGTCTAAAACCAGGTCTAAACCAGGTCTAAAACCAGGTCTAAACTAGGTCTAAACAGGTCTAAACTAGTCTAAACGTCTAAACCAGGTCTAAACCAGGTCTAAAACCAGGTCTAAAAGGTCTAAACCAGGTCTAAACCAGGTATAAACCAGGTCTAAACTACAGGTCTAAACTAGGTCTAAACCAGGTCTAAACAGGTAAAACCAGGTCTAAACTAGGTCTAAACCAGGTCTAACACTAGGTCTAAACCAGGTCTAAACTAGGTCTAAACCAGGTCTAAAACCAGGTCTAAACTAGGTCTAAACCAGGTCTAAACTAGGTCTAAACTACATCTAAACCAGGTCTAAACCAGGTCTAAACCAGGACTAAAACCAGGTCTAAACCAGGTCTAAACCAGGTCTAAACTAGGTCTAAACCAGGTCTAACACCAGGTCTAAACCAGGTCTAAACTAGGTCTAAAACCAGGTCTAAACCAGGTCTAAACTAGGTCTAAACCAGGTCTAAACCAGGTCTAAACTACTCTAAAGGTCAAAACTAGGTCTAAACCAGGTCTAAACCAGGTCTAAACTAGGTCTAAACCAGGTCTAAACAGGTCTAAACCAGGTCTATCTAAACCAGGTCTAAACCAGGTCTAAACTAGGTCTAAAACCAGGTCTAAACCAGGTCTAAACCAGGTCTAAACCAGGTCTAAACTAGGTCTAAACCAGGTCTAAACTAAGTCTAAACCAGGTCTAAAACCAGGTCTAAACCAGGACTAAATCCAGGTCTAAACCAGGTCTAACACCAGGTATAAACCAGGTCTAAACTAGGTCTAAACTAGGTCTAAACCAGGTCTAACACCAGGTCTAAAACCAGGTCTAAACTAGGTCTAAACCAGGTCTAAAACCAGGTCTAAACTAGGTCTAAACCAGGTCTAAACTACGTCTAAACCAGGTCTAAAACCAGGTCTAAACCAGGTCTAAAACCAGGTCTAAACCAGGTCTAAACCAGGTCTAAACTAGGTCTAAACCAGGTCTAAACCAGATCTGAACCAGGACTAAAACCAGGTCTAAACTACGTCTAAACCAGGTCTAAAACCAGGTCTAAACTAGGTCTAAACCAGGTCTAAACCAGGTCTAAAACCAGGTCTAAACTCTAAAAGTCTAAAACCAGGTCTAAACCAGGTCTAAAAGTAAAAACCAGGTCTAAACAGGTCTAAACCAGGTTAAACCAGGTCTAAACTAGGTCTAAACTAGGTCTAAACCAGGTCTAACACCAGGTCTAAAACCAGGTCTAAACTAGGTCTAAACCAGGTCTAAAACCAGGTCTAAACTAGGTCTAAACCGGGCTAAACCAGGTCTAACACCAGGTCTAAACCAGGTCTAAAACAGGTCAAACCAGGTCTAAACCAGGTCTAAACCAGATCTAAACAGGTCTAAACAGGTCAGTTCTAAACCAGGTCTAAACCAGGTCTAAACCAGTCTAAACCAGATCTAAACCAGGTCTAAACCAGGTCTAAACCAGATCTAAACCAGGTCTAAACCCGGTCTCAAACAGGATTTAACAAGACTAAACTTCTTCTATCAATACTATTTTTAATTTAGTTAAATAAAGTCTGGGCTTTTTATTTCTTTTACCAGACAAAACTTCTTATGTGAAGATTTCCTCGTCTTTGCTTCTCTACAGCAAATCAAGTAATCCAAAGTATTCAGATTACATTAGTCACTTTAAGTAATTTAATGGATTACGTTACAAACTACATTTTGGGATATGTAATCTGTAATCTGTAGGGGATTACATTTTAAAAAGTCACCTTCCCAACACTGTGTATGTTTAATCATTGTACAATATAAGATTATCAGAATTGCTTTGCGTTCTGTTCAAAACTGTATGTAAACACAGAGACATCAGCTGACCCATTTAAAGATAACATGATAGAAAATCTGCTCATGATTGTAAATAAATTGCGGCTGACACAGGATAAATTGGGCTAAGAAGAGACTGTATGTACACTATGATATGACGTATGTAATCGGATGCATTATCAGCTGTCGTCCATTAGTCAGCGATAACAACTGTAAAACATGTCGTATAATCATGTCAGGGTCATTGTGTGATGCTTCAGTAAAAGTAAGTAAGTCTAAGTAAGTCTTTATTTATATAACGCTTTCACAGACATTTTCTGTCCCCAAAGACGCTTTACAGAGCATTATTCAGCATTATTCATTTACTCTATACCACAGGTGTCAAACATGCGGCCGGGGGGCCAGATCCGGCCCTCCAAGACCTTTAATCTGGCCCTCGGCTGATTTTCTACTAAAATATTTTAATTATGTTTTTATTAAAATGTTGTTAATTTTTCTGTGGTGTTTATCACAGCAGCGTCTCCAGCGTCTCTGTACGTGGCCCCTCCCACCAGAGCAGCACAAATGAAGACTTGTCTCTTTCCAAACGCTCTTAAAGGACGATCGTTTTGACTGTTGACCGTGACATCACAAAAATGTCACAAATGAGAAAAGTGGAGCCGAGTGCAGGATTTTTCAAGAAAAATTTACTTATTCCTGTTTACAAACAAGTTCATGTTAAAACATTGTGTTGAAATTGTATTTTTCTTGAAGTTTCAGGTTGTTCATAATATTATAATATTTTGTAAAAGAAAGAGTTCATCAATTAAAAAAGATTTCTGTAATAGATTTGTGTTTCTCTGCACAAATATTTGAACTTGAATTTGTTATTTTTGGGGTTTATATGACATGAGTTTTCTGATCCGGCCTCTATGGGATCAAAGTCGGTTGGATACGGCCCCCGGACCAAAATGAGTTTGACACCCCTGATCTATACCCTGGTGATGGTAAGCTACTATTGAATTGTGTTACTATTGTATTGCCACTCGGCTCCATCAGTCCCTCCGACCACCACCACCATCACTCACACCACTTTCATACTAGGCAATGTGGGTGAAGTGTCTTGCCTAAGGACACGCAGTGATTGAATTGATTGTATTTTAACTGACCTTGACTATCAACTGTTTATGGAGACCTGTGTAGCATGTTTTGGGTTTGGTAAAAAAGCTGCGAGGAGGAGGAGAGCCAGGGCTAGGTTCAGTCAGTCAGCTCTCGTACTCCTTGCTGCAAGTAAAACCAACTACTGTGTCGTCTCTGGTTTGTTCTTTAATGATTGAGTTTTTGGGTAAATTCCCTGACAGTGCCTTCGACAGATCTTGCAGGACAGGGAAAATCTGTGCTTTTACATGAGTTATTTTATTTAATAAGACAGGGACAGTGCACAATTTACATGAACCTTAACAGGAGAGATGCATTGTACCAGGTTGTAGCACGAGCCTTAAACTTAAACTGGAACAATTTAAGGCTAAACATTGATTTATTTACTGAATGAAATGTATGATTGGTATGAAAACAAATCCACCCAAACTTGTTAAAAGTAGCCCAGATATTATCTGCCCGCCTAAGGCTTTCCCTCCCCACCTGACGATGTCAAAAGAAGCTCAATTAGGCAGCCACCCGCCCAATCTGGTAACACTGTCAGTGGATCAGGTTGGGCTGGTTGTTGGGGCTGGGGGTGAGTGGTGGAACAAGTTGTGCTGCTGCGTAAACTTTGTGTTTGGCTGTGTGTTGTGCTTAGATATAGTTCAGCCAATAGTGATCAAAATGTCTGTTTCTGGCATTCCTTATAATACTATAAGAGCTCTTCTTTGGTCAGGACCAAGGAGAGCGATCGCAGATAAGTCCATTCTATGCACCGAAAGTTTTTACAATGCAACAAAAATATTTAAATGAGCATGAAACTATTCAAATCTCTATAATGCACAAATAATATAACAGTATATTAGTCTGTCATTTTATTAGGATAAACAGAGATTTGATGATGTTTTTCATTTAAGGCTCACCCACAACTGATCTGGAACATCCACAACTGGAATCCTAATGATGTCGTGCCTGATCCACACCCAAAGAAGTCCTGGTATGCTCATGTTTAATGCAGGGCGGGCACTATGACGTAATATGAGCTCAGTGCTGAGGCTGTATTTTAGGTGGATAAATAGAAGCTCGTACCTCAGTTGAATGTGTCTGTGTCTGTGGTGAACATCATGAAGTTCTCTGTCCTCTGCCTCCTGACTGTGG
The DNA here is from genome assembly GCF_026225935.1 of Boleophthalmus pectinirostris. Taxonomy (NCBI): domain Eukaryota; kingdom Metazoa; phylum Chordata; class Actinopteri; order Gobiiformes; family Gobiidae; genus Boleophthalmus; species Boleophthalmus pectinirostris. The sequence continues at coordinate 4,823,678 of NW_026571070.1, forward strand.
CCTTTGTGCCTTTGCTCTCTGCTCTGAAAGGTCAGTCACTTTGAATATAATTTTAAATGGAAAATGTAGTATGTCTATGTTGTATAGTCACAGTTCTATGACCTCGCATAGCTTCATATGGTGTAATTTTCCCACAATGTCAACTGATTGTATCAACTTATTTGTTTTGGTAACATTTACTACATCACAAATGCATTGAACTGGAACATTTGCATATATATATATATATATATATATATATATATATATATATATATATATATATATATATATATATATATATATATAATTTTTTTTTTTTTTTCTTCTCATTAAAAATTCAGACGATACTGAACGTTGCCCAGTGAGCATTTTGAAAGATGCTGTCAACCCTTGCGATGAGCAGTGCTCCACAGAGAGGCACTGTAAGGAGTGGAACATGAAGTGTTGCCACACAAGCTGTGGGCACCTGTGTTACGACCCAGTTAGAGGTAACATGTCCCCCTGGAATATGTATGTGGATGTTGTTTTGTATCAACTTATTTGTTTTGGTAACATTTACTACATCACAAATGCATTGAACTGGAACATTTGCATATATATATATATATATATATATATATATATATATATATATATATATATATATATATATATATATATATATATATATATATAATTATTTATTGATTGATTTTTCTCATTAAAATTCAGACGATACTGAACGTTGCCCAGTGAGTGTTTTGA
>NW_026571070.1:4824903-4834903 GCF_026225935.1 Boleophthalmus pectinirostris
TTATAATACTATAAGAGCTCTTCTTTGGTCAGGACCAAGGAGAGCGATCGCAGATAAGTCCATTCTATGCACCGAAAGTTTTTACAATGCAACAAAAATATTTAAATGAGCATGAAACTATTCAAATCTCTATAATGCACAAATAATATAACAGTATATTAGTCTGTCATTTTATTAGGATAAACAGAGATTTGATGATGTTTTTCATTTAAGGCTCACCCACAACTGATCTGGAACATCCACAACTGGAATCCTAATGATGTCGTGCCTGATCCACACCCAAAGAAGTCCTGGTATGCTCATGTTTAATGCAGGGCGGGCACTATGACGTAATATGAGCTCAGTGCTGAGGCTGTATTTTAGGTGGATAAATAGAAGCTCGTACCTCAGTTGAATGTGTCTGTGTCTGTGGTGAACATCATGAAGTTCTCTGTCCTCTGCCTCCTGACTGTGGCCTTTGTGCCTTTGCTCTCTGCTCTGAAAGGTCAGTCACTTTGAATATAATTTTTAAACGGAAAATGTAGTATGTCTATGTTGTATAGTCACAGTTCTATGACCTCGCATAGCTTCATATGGTGTAATTTTCCCACAATGTCAACTGATTGTATCAACTTATTTGTTTTGGTAACATTTACTGCATCACAAATGCATTGAACTGGAACATTTGAATATATATATATATATATATATATATATATATATATATATATATATATATATATATATATATATATATATATATATATATATTTTTTTTTTTTTTCTCTCTCTCATTAAAATTGTGTTTCTTGTGATTTCAGATGAACATTGTCCAGAGAGCGTTTTGAATGGTCCTCTCTTTCCTTGCCAGGAGCAGTGCTCCAGAGACAGGGACTGTGAGAGGAACATGAAGTGTTGCTACACGGGTTCTTGGGCACCTGTGTTACGACCCACGTGGAGGTAACATGTCCCCCTGGAATATATGTGGATGTTGTTTTTAAATTATTGCTTGTGTTTTGTCAGTAAATTAGAGTGATCAAATCCTACGATATCCTTGCCTCACCTCTCTGTATAAATCATTTTTTTCTTGTTACTAAGAATATTTTTTAGATATATTTTAGTGCTTTCTTAATGAACGTCTTCTTCTTAATTTCATAAGTGTCCACAGACGTGCCGAAACCCAAACCAGGATCGTGTCCTAAACCATACCGCTTTGACAAGTGTATCCAGAAATGCGACACTGACCGAGACTGTGAGGGGAAACTGAAATGCTGCTTCAACGGCTGTGGCTTCGAGTGTATGGACCCTGTACATGGCAACCATTGAAATATGAGAGGACAGTGATCATCACAAAGAATCCAACTTTCTGTTGTGTTTATTTGTTCAATAAAGATGACAAACCTCTCTCTTGTTGTGCTAGTTTGAACAGTTTCATATTTTAATCATTTAACTCTTTAAAGTTATCCTTTGTAATTATATTGGCTGACCTGCTGTATTCTCACATAACACCATTAGATGTTATTTACTTTAACCCAGTCTCATAGTGTGAGAGCTTGACAGAAAACATGAAGACCAGAAAGCACAACCTGAACAAAGGCCAGGTGAGGGGAGGGGGAACAGGTTTCAAAACTGACATCTACTGATAAAAAAATAAAAATAATAATAAATAAACTTACAAATGGCAGCTTTAATGTGGTTAGTCAGCTGGAGTTAGTTTTCAGGGTTTAATACCACAGTAATACAAAACTATTTGTCTCCAAAAACAAACAAAACAAACAAACAAAACAAAAAAATTCTGCTGTTTTACAATATTATTTCTCTAAAAATGCAATAAAAAAATTGGAATCCGTCCATGATTGTAAGTGATATATTTTCTTAAATTATTTCCTATTAAAAAAATACTATGTGATCCAATTATATTTATGAGATGTTTTATTGAGCCCAGGACCAGAGTGCACTCTTATGCATCTCTACCCCAGCCCCCCTCCCTCACGATCGTGGAAATCATGATAAATACAACAAAAGTGTCCGTTTATTTCAGTAAGTTTATGACTTAAATCTTTCCTCCCCATCCTCTCTTCCTTTGTCTCCTCCTCTTCTTCACACAGACACTCCAAATAATTTCCCTTGTTAATTTTTTATTTTTTTGTTTGCCTTCTGTTTTTCATTTTATTTTTCACTTGTGAAAAGTTAAAATTGATGCAAGAAATTTCACTCAGCTTAAAATTAAAAAAGCACTTTTGGTTACTACTACTACTACTACTACTACTACTACTACTACTACTACTACTACTACTACGACTGCTGCCTCTTTTTAATTTTATGATGATTATTTATGTTTTTGATGTGTTTTTATTTTGATTTTAATGTATTTTTTATTCTTTAAAGCACTTTGAATTACTTTCTGTACGACGTGTGCTATACAAATAAACTCGCCTTGCCTCACTATTACTATTACTACTAAAACTACTACTACAGTTATTTCCAATATTCATCTTTAGTTCATTTATGACCTCACATGTTTCAGTTTCTTTATGGGGGTCGGGTCTTCTCCAGTTTGACACATTTCTACTGAAAATGCACAATTTACATGAACCTTAACAGGAGAGATGCATTGTACCAGGTTGTAGCACGAGCCTTAAATTGGAATAATTTAGCCTTAAACTGGAACAATTTAAGGCTAAACATTGATTTATTTACTGAATGAAATGTATGATTGGTATGAAAACAAATCCACCCAAACTTGTTAAAAGTTAGCCCAGATATTATCTGCCCGCCTAAGGCTTTCCCTCCCCACCTGACGATGTCAAAAGAAGCTCAATTAGGCAGCCACCCGCCCAATCTGGTAACACTGTCAGTGGATCAGGTTGGGCTGGTTGTTGGGGCTGGGGGTGAGTGGTGGAACAAGTTGTGCTGCTGCGTAAACTTTGTGTTTGGCTGTGTGTTGTGCTTAGATATAGTTCAGCCAATAGTGATCAAAATGTCTGTTTCTGGCATTCCTTATAATACTATAAGAGCTCTTCTTTGGTCAGGACCAAGGAGAGCGATCGCAGATAAGTCCATTCTATGCACCGAAAGTTTTTACAATGCAACAAAAATATTTAAATGAGCATGAAACTATTCAAATCTCTATAATGCACAAATAATATAACAGTATATTAGTCTGTCATTTTATTAGGATAAACAGAGATTTGATGATGTTTTTCATTTAAGGCTCACCCACAACTGATCTGGAACATCCACAACTGGAATCCTAATGATGTCGTGCCTGATCCACACCCAAAGAAGTCCTGGTATGCTCATGTTTAATGCAGGGCGGGCACTATGACGTAATATGAGCTCAGTGCTGAGGCTGTATTTTAGGTGGATAAATAGAAGCTCGTACCTCAGTTGAATGTGTCTGTGTCTGTGGTGAACATCATGAAGTTCTCTGTCCTCTGCCTCCTGACTGTGGCCTTTGTGCCTTTGCTCTCTGCTCTGAAAGGTCAGTCACTTTGAATATAATTTTTAAACGGAAAATGTAGTATGTCTATGTTGTATAGTCACAGTTCTATGACCTCGCATAGCTTCATATGGTGTAATTTTCCCACAATGTCAACTGATTGTATCAACTTATTTGTTTTGGTAACATTTACTACATCACAAATGCATTGAACTGGAACATTTGATATATATATATATATATATATATATATATATATATATATATATATATATATATATATATATATATATATATATATATTTTTTTTTTTTTTTCTCTCTCATTAAAATTGTGTTTCTTGTGATTTCAGATGAACATTGTCCAGAGAGCGTTTTGAATGGTCCTCTCTTTCCTTGCCAGGAGCAGTGCTCCAGAGACAGGGACTGTGAGAGGAACATGAAGTGTTGCTACACGGGCTGTGGGCACCTGTGTTACGACCCACGTGGAGGTAACATGTCCCCCTGGAATATATGTGGATGTTGTTTTTAAATTATTGCTTGTGTTTTGTCAGTAAATTAGAGTGATCAAATCCTACGATATCCTTGCCTCACCTCTCTGTATAAATCATTTTTTTCTTGTTACTAAGAATATTTTTTAGATATATTTTAGTGCTTTCTTAATGAACGTCTTCTTCTTAATTTCATAAGTGTCCACAGACGTGCCGAAACCCAAACCAGGATCGTGTCCTAAACCATACCGCTTTGACAAGTGTATCCAGAAATGCGACACTGACCGAGACTGTGAGGGGAAACTGAAATGCTGCTTCAACGGCTGTGGCTTCGAGTGTATGGACCCTGTACATGGCAACCATTGAAATATGAGAGGACAGTGATCATCACAAAGAATCCAACTTTCTGTTGTGTTTATTTGTTCAATAAAGATGACAAACCTCTCTCTTGTTGTGCTAGTTTGAACAGTTTCATATTTTAATCATTTAACTCTTTAAAGTTATCCTTTGTAATTATATTGGCTGACCTGCTGTATTCTCACATAACACCATTAGATGTTATTTACTTTAACCCAGTCTCATAGTGTGAGAGCTTGACAGAAAACATGAAGACCAGAAAGCACAACCTGAACAAAGGCCAGGTGAGGGGAGGGGGAACAGGTTTCAAAACTGACATCTACTGATAAAAAAATAAAAATAATAATAAATAAACTTACAAATGGCAGCTTTAATGTGGTTAGTCAGCTGGAGTTAGTTTTCAGGGTTTAATACCACAGTAATACAAAACTATTTGTCTCCAAAAACAAACAAACAAAACAAAAAAAATTCTGCTGTTTTACAATATTATTTCTCTAAAAATGCTATAAAAAAATTGGAATCCCTCCATGATTGTAAGTGATATATTTTCTTAAATTATTTCCTATTAAAAAAATACTATGTGATCCAATTATATTTATGAGATGTTTTATTGAGCCCAGGACCAGAGTGCACTCTTATGCATCTCTACCCCAGCCCCCCTCCCTCACGATCGTGGAAATCATGATAAATACAACAAAAGTGTCCGTTTATTTCAGTAAGTTTATGACTTAAATCTTTCCTCCCCATCCTCTCTTCCTTTGTCTCCTCCTCTTCTTCACACAGACACTCCAAATAATTTCCCTTGTTAATTTTTTATTTTTTTATTTGCCTTCTGTTTTTCATTTTATTTTTCACTTGTGAAAAGTTAAAATTGATGCAAGAAATTTCACTCAACTTAAAATAAAAAAGCACCTTTGGTTACTACTACTACTACTACTATTACTACTACTACTACTACTACTACTACTGCTATTACTACTACTACGACTGCTGCCTCTTTTTAATTTTATGATGATTATTTATGTTTTGATGTGTTTTTATTTTGATTTTAATGTATTTTTTTATTCTTTAAAGCACTTTGAATTACTTTCTGTACGAATTGTGCTATACAAATAAACTCGCCTTGCCTCACTATTACTATTACTACTACTACTACTACTACTACTACTACTACTACTACTACTCCAATTATTTCAATATTCATCTTTAGTTCATTTATGACCTCACATGTTTCAGTTTCTTTATGGGGGTCGGGTCTTCTCCAGTTTGACACATTTCTACTGAAAATGCACAATTTACATGAACCTTAACAGGAGAGATGCATTGTACCAGGTTGTAGCACGAGCCTTAAATTAGAATAATTTAGCCTTAAACTGGAACAATTTAAGGCTAAACATTGATTTATTTACTGAATGAAATGTATGATTGGTATGAAAACAAATCCACCCAAACTTGTTAAAAGTAGCCCAGATATTATCTGCCCGCCTAAGGCTTTCCCTCCCCACCTGACGATGTCAAAAGAAGCTCAATTAGGCAGCCACCCGCCCAATCTGGTAACACTGTCAGTGGATCAGGTTGGGCTGGTTGTTGGGGCTGGGGGTGAGTGGTGGAACAAGTTGTGCTGCTGCGTAAACTTTGTGTTTGGCTGTGTGTTGTGCTTAGATATAGTTCAGCCAATAGTGATCAAAATGTCTGTTTCTGGCATTCCTTATAATACTATAAGAGCTCTTCTTTGGTCAGGACCAAGGAGAGCGATCGCAGATAAGTCCATTCTATGCACCGAAAGTTTTTACAATGCAACAATGTCAACAAATCTTTCCTCCCCATCCTCTCTTCCTTTGTCTCCTCCTCTTCTTCACACAGACACTCCAAATAATTTCCCTTGTTAATTTTTTATTTTTTTTTATTTGCCTTCTGTTTTTCATTTTATTTTTCACTTGTGACAAGTTAAAATTGATGCAAGAAATTTCACTCAACTTAAAATAAAAAAGCACCTTTGGTTACTTCTACTACTACTACTACTACTACTACTACTACTACTATTACTACTACTACTACTACTGCCTCTTTTTTATTTTATGATGATTATTTATGTTTTGATTTGTTTTTATTGTGATTTTAATGTATTTTTTATTCTGTAAAGCACTTTGAATTACTTTCTGTACGACGTGTGCTATACAAATAAACTCGCCTTGCCTCACTATTACTACACTGAAACAACGGTCCGAGACGGGTTGCTCAAATTGCAAAAACAAATTTGACAACAATAACATCACTTTTTTACGTTTCTCTGTCAAGCATGTTTAAATCTTACAAACATCGCTTGATTGTGGCCGATGTGAGACCTGCATGTTTTAATCAGGTTGAGGAAACATGACTTTATTATAATTTCTGGTGAGGCTCCTTCCTCTGGAATTCTCCTCCCCAAAACTTTTGGAGGGAAAATTCAAATGTAACAGGACACAGGACAGTTCAGGAGCAGAGACACACAGTGTGGAGCAGGAGGATTATGAAGCTGATCTGGAGGTGAGACTTTTCAAAGATTTTATTATGTGCTTCTCCGGCCTAGAATGTCGTCATTGTTAAAACATGTTTGTGTTGTTTTATTTGAAATTAGAGTTAATGTGAGGACAGCTTGAAACAAATTGTTTTTGACTGTCCATCTACAAGAGTGTGACAGTTGTACTAAGATTTGAATGTGTTTGTTCCAGAGTCGTCTACAAACACAGAGTGACGTCCAGGTTCTGCTGGAGCTGTGGGGAAGTTCATGAATGTTATAGTTGATGTTTCAGAAAAAAGGAAGATGTTTGAGAACCAACAAAACACAAACCACAGATGAACAAAGTAAGTAAACCAACTACAATTATTTTTAATTTTTTCAAAATGAACTTCCTATTGAAACTGTTATCGTACTTGTACAAGGTGATGTGGCATTAGGAGACTTTATACCAGATGCCCTCCCTGTTACTGTGTTTAGAGGAAGAAAAGCAGCACATGGTGAGTTTTGTTTCTGCAGATACACTTCTAATGTTCTTGTGATTCTGTTCTGGTCCATTATTGTAGTAATAATTGCTATAAGTGTATTTAAACATGTACAACAGAGTAGATGATCAGAATGTGATCATCATGTGTTATTCTGTGTCCACAGGCAGAGACCAGAGCTTCTTCACTGGAATAAATCTTCACACTGTCCAGCTCCAAACTGTGTGTCTCTGTCCCTGTGCTCTTTATGTTTGATTCTGTTTAAGACAAAACAGAACTGTGGAAAACTAAAGACTGTTTTTGTATTCTTTTACAGAATTAGATCAATTAAATTAAATTATACAAACTTATACATTTCATGATAAGGTACCATAAGATAAATATGCATATTCAGCAGGATTTGTTCAAATTTCATCAACATGAAAAAGTGATGTTCATGTTCCGAGAAAAATATGTGTAGAGGGTTCGAAAAAAGTTTCAAAGCCTAAACATAATTTTATTGCGTGCAACCGCTGTCCATAACTTTTTTACGCAAATCCAGCAACTTTTTTTTTTCAGTGTACTACTACTACTACTACTACTACTACTACTACTACTACTACTACTACTACTACTACTACTACTACTACTACTACAATTATTTCTAATATTCATCTTTAGTTCATTTATGACCTCACATGTTTCAGTTTCTTTATGGGGGTCGGGTCTTCTCCAGTTTGACACATTTCTACTGAAAATGCAAAATTTACATGAACCTTAACAGGAGAGATGCATTGTACCAGGTTGTAGCACGAGCCTTAAATTGGAATAATTTAGCCTTAAACTGGAACAATTTAAGGCTAAACATTGATTTATTTACTGAATGAAATGTATGATTGGTATGAAAACAAATCCACCCAAACTTGTTAAAAGTTGCCCAGATATTATCTGCCCGCCTAAGGCTTTCCCTCCCCACCTGACGATGTCAAAAGAAGCTCAATTAGGCAGCCACCCGCCCAATCTGGTAACACTGTCAGTGGATCAGGTTGGGCTGGTTGTTGGGGCTGGGGGTGAGTGGTGGAACAAGTTGTGCTGCTGCGTAAACTTTGTGTTTGGCTGTGTGTTGTGCTTAGATATAGTTCAGCCAATAGTGATCAAAATGTCTGTTTCTGGCATTCCTTATAATACTATAAGAGCTCTTCTTTGGTCAGGACCAAGGAGAGCGATCGCAGATAAGTCCATTCTATGCACCGAAAGTTTTTACAATGCAACAAAAATATTTAAATGAGCATGAAACTATTCAAATCTCTATAATGCACAAATAATATAACAGTATATTAGTCTGTCATTTTATTAGGATAAACAGAGATTTGATGATGTTTTTCATTTAAGGCTCACCCACAACTGATCTGGAACATCCACAACTGGAATCCTAATGATGTCGTGCCTGATCCACACCCAAAGAAGTCCTGGTATGCTCATGTTTAATGCAGGGCGGGCACTATGACGTAATATGAGCTCAGTGCTGAGGCTGTATTTTAGGTGGATAAATAGAAGCTCGTACCTCAGTTGAATGTGTCTGTGTCTGTGGTGAACATCATGAAGTTCTCTGTCCTCTGCCTCCTGACTGTGGCCTTTGTGCCTTTGCTCTCTGCTCTGAAAGGTCAGTCACTTTGAATATATCTATCTATATATATATATACATATATCTATATCTATATCTATCTATCTATATCTATATATATATATATATATATATATATATATATATATATATATATATATATATTAGGGCCGGGGACGTTAATGCGTTAACATTGCGTTTACTAATTAAGTCATTAACACCGACAATTATTTTAACGCTGTTAACGCAGTTTTTATTATTTATTTATTTATTTTATTGTAAACGTCTGTTTCTCACTGGCTTTTATTTTGAAAAAGTCCACCGCGAGCATTTCTTTAAGTTTGACATCTTTTCATGACACTTTTTTCACTTTTTTCTGACCACGTGAGATGCAACGTGCCCGAGCCTCTGCGAGCCGCGGCTCCGACTCCTGTCGCGGGCTCTGGTCGCGGGTTCAGCCGCCGGCTCTGAGCTGAGCTTATTTCTTTAGTTCAGTGCTGGAGGAACGGATTTACCCAGATACCATTGGAAGAAAAAATGTGATTGGTCCATTTCCATTCCATTATATTAACCCTTTGTTTCCTAAGAAATATCAGTCCAAGTTTATAACACTGATCTGGAAATTATTACTAGTGTAGTGTTCATTACTCACAGCATAAAAAATATTCAATAAATATATTAGTAATACAAACATTCAATATTTTTTCTTGAGTCTTCCCTGAACACCTTGAAGGCTCTGAGGTTCCCCTGTGAAAGAAATGCTGTTTGCACAACAAATGTTTGGCTCTTTCATTTACATTTCCAATAAAAGAGCGCTATACTCGACTTTTTAATTCATTAATTGGTTTTGCGTATATAACATGTGATTAATTCAATTTTTAAATTTTTGCCCAGCCCATATATATATATATATATATATATATATATATATATATATATATATATATATATATATATATTTTTAATTTTTTTTTTTTTTCCATTAAAATTGTGTTTCTTGTGACTTCAGACAAAATTGAAAGTTGTCCAGTGAGCGTTTTGAATGGTCCTCTCGTTCCTTGCCAGAAGCAGTGCTCCACAAACAGGGACTGTGAGAGGAACATGAAGTGTTGCTCCACGGGCTGTGGGCACCTGTGTTACAAGCCAC